>NW_026889805.1:14550000-14807500 GCF_033153115.1 Saccostrea echinata
CCTTACGCGTAGTAATTCCACGCATCATGATTTTTTTGTAATATCACCCGTCGTCAAGTAACAGGCATGTATAGCTGCCCCCCTTTTAACTGATAATATAGTATGGAAAAAGTTCATTGACTTAGCGGTCCCCCTCCCCACTTTTTGTTGCAGCAGAGCCAATTAATCCTCCGATGCTAATGTTATTTAAAAGAAAATTCTTGAAAACTATCTCCTTAACCCCCCCCCCCCACCACCACCACCACCGTGAAACATGGTTTCGAGTTTGGATAATTTTCCTCTTTTGGTCAAAGATTTTCAGGTACATGTAAGTTGTCATTTCCCCCCGGCTGTCCCCCAGTTTCAAAATTATGCTATGTGCATAAGTTATGGTGACTGTTGCTAAGTTCTATACCATGCTGGGGGCGTGGTTTCATCATTTAGATGGTAATATTGTTTTTTTAACAAATGTAACTCGAATCAAATTCAACTAATTAACCTAATTTACATGAAAAATGATATAAAGAATTATTTCAAGATATCAATTTCCACACTACCTCTAGTTAATATTTTTATCGAAATATCATCATAAAGAGTATAATACATCTTAAATATAAAGGTATAACTATATTTTATATTCGTCTTGGGGAATCTACCTTGGCTATTCTACTTTCAAATATAAAATTCCTTAATTAAACAAAATTAAAATTGTGATATGTACATACAAGACTTTACACGCTACACAAACGATGATACTTGATTAATTCTTTGTTGACAATAAGTTTTAGCCACTGTAAATAGCATAAAAGTTCACAGTCAAAATATTTCTCATCTCTGTATTTCTTTTTCAGTGCTAATTTCCTTTCAAAATAAATATGCAATTCTCCTCTAGAAGCGAACAAAATACTAGTAATCAAAAAACGTATTACAGTCCCTGAATCGTTCTACTTTCCCACTTGAATGGTGATCGAACGCTGAGTAAACGGCGAGCGAACACTAAACGCAACTTGGTGAAGGGTGATTGAACGTACACAGAAAGCGAATGGAGCGTAAAGTGAACGAAAGATGAACGATTTATTCGGAATTTCCTTGCCTTATACATATTCCATTGTATTCTTTTGTCAGGTAAACAAAAAATTGTACATTATATATGTAGTCACAGAAAAATGATCGCCGTGGAACATTGTCACAGATATCGAACTCTGCCAGTTACTATAAAGAAAATTATTCTATAAAATGGACATGGTTATTATTTTTGGCCAATAAAATCATTACATAGCTCGCCTTTCAGAACAGTAGATGGCCTATTTACGAAATGAATTACAAGCACATTTCTGTACAAAGGCGATTCGGTGTGAAATGATAAAAAAGTGTCTTAATCAGAAATATTTTTCATAGGTCTGTGGATGTGTCGCAGAAATTATACATGTAGTCAAATTTACTATTTTCCACGATGATTTTTTCTGCAGATACCTTTGGACACCTCCTCCCCGTGATTTATATTTGAAGATTATACAAAGAGGCATCTATATTATTTTATTATAGATTCAAATTTTAAGAAATTGATATTTAAATAACATGCTGTAATAGTTTAATGAAAATATACAAATTATATGGCTATGGATTACATGTGATCACTGAGATTTATATTCAGTCTGTATTTTTTCACGTTATTATAATGGGACTGAAATGTCAAACATCCCAAATTCGCTGCAATACACCTGGCGGGGATGCTGAGATTTCTTATTATTGAATTAAGGATCAGTTAAAAAATGTAAATATAGGGAAAAACTGTCTGTTGATTGGAATAGATAACCATACTTGTAAATCCTTTTTATGTTGCATATATCGCCCTCCAAACTGGGATAGAAGTTTTTGGACTAAACTCACATGGTGCATTGACAAAGTAGACGAACTTCAAATATTATTAGTAGGTGACTTGAATGCAGATCTTCTTAAGTTCCACAAACAAACATAATTCGTGAAATTGTTTCAACACACAATCTTTTTAACATTGAACCGACTAGAACTTCACACACGTCGAGCACGCTTCTTGACCCAATTCTTACATCTGTTGACATTCAAATATGCGATTCGGGCACTCCAACAATAGACGCTTCTATTAGTGACTATAGAGCAACTTATATACTTGAGGGAAAAAGAAACGCAGGGTAACATAATATGAGAGTTGTTTTTTACTGCTCAACCGAAAATTATGAAAATTGGTCAGAGGGATATCTTGGTTACTGTGCATTAAAATCAGTGTTCAAAATTACTCAACCGTGACATGTATGACGTCACGTAGGGAAAGTGGTAAAAAGTCGAAAACACGTACATATTGATGACGACATGTTTTTCAACACATCTTTTCGAACCATTTGCTGCACTTAAGTTATACACATCGTTTTTCGGTATTTACAGACGATGTGCATTTTTTGCAATCATGGTACGGTTGACGGAGTTCCATGGGGTCTGGCTATTGCATTGCCTAAGTAAGGACAAAGGCAACAACAGGTTTCTGTGACGTTTGTTGTGTTTTCCACCATGGAACGTCTTATCTGTCGTCAAAGAGGGCGTAGAATGGTTTCCAACCAATCGTGTCGATGACGTTGACGCGTAACAGCGCCATGTCAAGATCTGACTATTCATCCTGCCACCTAAATAATCACCACCACATTACCCCAAAACTGCTGTTATTGTAAAAGGCTATGATAGTCGTTACATCCATGCGCGAATTTGGTTTGTGAGCTCGTCAAATTTACGTTGGTGTCCCTCTCACTCGCGCACGCGTGCGTCATTTGCCTATTTTTTTCGGCTTGTTAATCCCCGTCCCAGTGCTGCCAGGGTTTGTCGACTTTCTCGCAAACTATCACATTCATCCACTTGACTGGTCTCCGTAAAGTCCATCTTTTCCGGACATCTTTGGGAGTACGTGGACGATAAGGTTCAAAATGCCCAAGCTGGTCTCAATCAACTTAAGGCTGCCTTGTCGGAAGGGTTGAATAATATCCCTGTTGGAAGGATAAACACACTGAATGGGAGAATCAAGGCTGTAACAGATGCACGAGGGAGACATGTGAGATAATGAGAATTTTCAATTTTCACTTTTGGGGGGTACCGTCATATGAGGTTCAATAACTCATGAATTATTGGAGAAAATCAAATGAGATTTTGGTTACATGTTTATTAAAGATGAAATTTAATGTTAGATAAGAAAACTGAAAAATACGTCTGAAACATATAACCTTACTTCACCTAAAAAGTTTACCATGCGCTTCTTTTTCCTTTCAGTATATTTCGCTTTCTTCCAGTATAAATTATGATCGTTCGTACAAGTTTAAAGTGTGGGCTTATAACAATTCAGATTTCAAAAACTAAACTCTCGAAAATTGTTATTGGATTAAATGCACCAACGAAGCTGAATCTATAGACCTTGCAGCTGAAATTTTTACATTGAAATTCCTTTCCTGTGTTCACGAATGTTCACATGAACAAACTATTACCGTTCCTTCTTCGTGACAAGCCATGGTTTGATTCAGTGCTACGTGAAGCAAAAAGAATTAGAAATCGTCTTAGTAATAAAGCACTAAAAACTAAAAAAAGATTCCGATTGGTCCACATATAGAAAGGACTGAAATTTAGTTCACAATAAGAAAAAGCATGCAATATCAAATTATTATGACAATATAGAAACCTACTTGGAAGATTCAAGTAATATAACAATAAGTTGTATTGGAAGTTGATGAAAGACTCATTTAATATGAAATTATCTTACGAAATACCACCGTACAAATATTTACTGACCGAGGTTTAAGACAAGTGGCTTATTCAGACTTTAATAAGATTGAAGCATTAAATTCATATTTTTCATTTATTTCCTCTATTGATGATTCTAATGAAACACTGCCAAACATGTATGTGGTGCATTATGCAATATTATCATTGATGAACAAGAAGTATTAGATAATATATCAATACTTTCCGTAAACAAAGCTATTAATCCTGATTGTACTAGTCATAAAATGTTAAAATTTACTCTTTTTTACTGTTGTTAATCCACGTACTATGTTATTTAGTAGGTCTTTGTCAGAAAAGGTTTTTCTGTCTTTTTGGAAATTAGCTGATGAATTTTATTCCTTTTTTTTAAAAAAGGATGGCCCATCTGTGGTTTACAATGTAAAAAATATACTAATGCAAGAATTAATCTTTTCAATCGCTTGTTCATGCTTGAATTGGACACTATTGATATAAGTCTATTATTATGTGGTGATGTTGATTTGCCTTTACAGATAAATGATAGTATAGTTGCTGCTGTTCGTAAATTTATTGAAGAAACATGTAGATTCTCTTACTTGATATGTTATTTAAGGTTAGTCGACACGTTCCTCAAAAATATATAATTTTCCCCAAGAATATGTCATTGAAGTATTGCTACTTAAAAAAGTTTCCTCACAAAAAAATTGAGGTACCTTACCAGGCATTTCTGCAAGATACCAGCAGTTGGTGTTTCTTATTGCCTGATGCCACGTGCGTCAAGCAGTATTAGGATTAATTAGTTTTCCATGGTCCGAAACTAAGCAATCATTCTTAATGAACTAGATTTTGTGAAAGCTGATTTGCATCGGAATTTGTTACCTGCATTTAAACAAATACAGATTGCAAAAGAAAAAATCATATTACTGATGAAAAATAATGATGTGTTTAATTCCTCCAGTTTTTTTTATGCACATGTTTATTCTTTGCGATTATCTGTACGGACATGTCCGTGTAACATTTTGTCAGCATTTCTAAACTACTGGATCAGTCCATTTGTTTCTACGAAAAGGGTGAGCAATCATTTCGCGCCAAATGTCAGAAGTAAATTATCTTGGCGCTTTTTTTTCTGGAATTGTTCTATTGAATGGGTTTGATAACCTCTATGGAAATAAATAAAGTTTGTTCTTTTAACCTGATTCTTAAGCTTCAGGTATTTTTTATTAACTGCAAATTTTATCTCATTTTTTAAAAGAACACATTGTATATGGGCAGGCAACACTAAAGCAGTGGATGTTACTATTTTGTTTCCCAGTGATCCATTAAATGGACTAGTCCAATCATAAACAAACTCCCTCCACCTAGTAAAGTCATCTCTTCTTGATTCAGTCTGTTTTCCATCATTTCTTTCATTATTACATTTATTAATAATGTACGTTACAAGGTTAGGTTTGTACTCGTAGAGGAATGGGATTCACTCCCGTAAGGTTCTTAGTAAAGAATCGGCAAAATGAAGAAGACATCATGATCAGTACTGATTTTCATTTCATAAAAAAGCACGTTATTATAGAAGAAACGAGAAAGGTCCTAAAATTGATGGAAAAGAAAAACTAAATTTTAAAACTGTACATAAAGATGTCTTTTAAACTCATTTATAATAGATGTATGTAGACCATCACTGCGTGAGTTGTGTCCGGGTGGGGGGGGGGAGTATTAGTATCATGTTTTGCTCTAGCTATAAAGTGTACAGGCCATTTACTTTGAGTCCTAGAGCAGCATTGAAACATTTTCGTCTCAAACACTTCAAGACAACTTTCCCTGTTAAAACTGTTCATAATTTACTTCGTCGTCGAGAACGACGGAAAACAGACTATTTTTCCCAGAATTCCAGTCTACGCTAGCTCACTTGCAGTTTCATCCGAACATAACTAGTCAGCCCGTTGGCTAACTAATAAATGACCAAATAGTGGCATGTCTTCGATATTCGTTAATCTGTAGTATTTGGTTATGACATTTGAGAAAGTCAATTGTACATATACATCTTGTGTAATAAAGTATCTATGTCGCTCCTTGATTACGGAAACGTTTAGCACCTCTCTTGCTTATACGTTCCATAGATATTGATTGATTAGTCAGGCAAGCTTTTTGAAAAGCTATTACTTGTATAATCCTATAAGAAATAGCTCGAGTTTGCCAAAATCACAATTTTTGATGTTATTATTTTCAAAAACCTTTTCAAAATAGTTTAGAATTCACAAGAGAATGGCAATTGTCAATAGATTTTGAAACAGTACAAAGAGAAACAAATTAAATATTTGAGGAACGTGTCGTCAGACCTTAATCGCTTTTCACTTAATATATTAATTGTATTATTTTTCCTAATTTGCACGACATACCAGTACTGTATTGTAATACATGTATAAGTACATTAGAAGAACTATTCAGTTATAAGAACTTGTTTCCAATCCTTTTGATGTTCAATAAAATATGTTCAAAACAATGTTTTGTGAACAGTTAACGCAAGCGGATGTTGAAAGCTGAACGCAAAACTGTGAACATTGAGCGCATGATGCTCTCATGGTAAGCAGACGTTGAACACACGGTGAACGATAGGTGGGCTACCGGAAAAACGGGAAAGCAGAACGTTTCCTAATATATCAATTATATGTGTTTAGATGACAGTGTGTGTCAGACGTGCTCAGTTGATCGTGTGTATCAGCGGTGATAAGTTGACTGTGTGTGTGCTAAATGTGTTTAGTTGACTGTGTGTATTATACGTGTTTAGATGACAGTGTGTGTCAGACGTGTTCAGTTGATCGTGTGTATCAATAGTGATTAGTTGACTGTGTGTGTGCTAAATGTGCTAAGTTGCGTGTGTGTATTATACGTGTTTAGATGACAGTGTGTGTCAGACGTGTTCAGTTGACTATGTGCTTTATAAGTGTTCAGGTGATAGTTTGTAAATGAAAGTGTTCAATTGGTTGTGTATCAGTTAAGTGTATACTTGGTATGTGAAAAATCAAGGAATAAAATAACCTTTTATATACATATTAGGTCTGATACTAGTATTATGTTTGGTGGTGTTGTTTGCAGTGTAAATAAAAACTTGGCCTTTAAAAAAAATGAAGTTCAAAATAGGTAGGAAAAACTTATCAAAATTGTATTTTTAATGTATCAGACTTATGCTTGAATATGCTTGAGTAGTTTGGGATGGCTGCTCTAAACAATATTCTGAAAAGCTTGAAAAAGTACAACTTACCGCCGCTAGAATTGTAACAGGGCTTCCTATTTTTGTGTCTAGAGAAGCACTTTATTCTGAAACTGGTTGGGAAACTTAAAAGATCAGGCGATATATTGCAAAAATGACTACTATATTCAAAATTCGCAGGGGAAGAGTGCCTGAATATTTGCACAATAGTGTTTCCAAAAAGCGTGATCATGTATCCATATACAATACCCGTGACAAACAATATTATATAGTTCCGAGATGTAGATTAGAATTATTTAGAAATTCCGTCGTACCTGATTCTGCAAATCAATGGGATTTATTAAAAATAGAGGTCAGAAAAGCCATCTCAATAAATACATTTTGAAGAAAAAAAACTTGATAACAAAAAATTAAAAAAACCACCATCGTACTTTTCTTTCGGTAAGCGAGATACCAATATCATTCCTACTAAGCTACAATATTACTGTAGAGTGTTTACTAAAGTATGATCCATATAAACGAAATTATTAATAGT
Source organism: Saccostrea echinata (assembly GCF_033153115.1). Lineage (NCBI taxonomy): Eukaryota > Metazoa > Mollusca > Bivalvia > Ostreida > Ostreidae > Saccostrea > Saccostrea echinata. Next base: position 14,557,476 of record NW_026889805.1, read on the forward strand.
CCATTATGTTCATGTGGAAAACATGAAGATGTGTAAAATTTCTTTTTTTGCATGCAGATGAATAATAGTATATTTTCTGCTGATCATAAATTTATTGACGAAACATGTAGATTATCTAGTTGATATGTTATTCAATTGCTTTTTCACTTGTATCAATTGTATTATTTTTCTTTAATTTGCATGACATAATGTAATACATAAGGAGAGAAAATAGTAAGTTATAAGAACTTGCTTCCAATCCGTTTGATGTACTCAATAAAATATGTTCAAAACAATGCTTTGTAAATCGGTTAACGCGAGCGATTGGTGAACGCTGAACACAAAACTGTGAATATTGAGCGCATGATGAGCTCATGGTGAGCGGACGTTGAACGTACGGTGAATGAAAGGTGGACAAACGGAAAAATGGGAAAGTAGAACCTTTCCTAATATATCTATATATTTACAATATTTCAAAATATGTTTATTTACAATTCTTGGCTGTGCTAAAATTCAGAATAAGATGAATTAATGGACTTTTCCAAAGTAAATTCTCAAAAAAGATTCATTTCTATTGATATTATTGTGCTTCAATTGTCAAGATTAAACGTTTTCCGCTGTAAGTGTTCTCACCATGAGAAACCAAAACACGAGTGGACACTTGTTTGTACGATTCGGTTCATCGGTGATCATGCATGAATTCCGGGATGCGTTAAGGAGGCTGGGGGGGGGGGGGGTCAACAAATTAACCACAAATTAACCACCAGATTTAACTTAATTTTTTAGATATGATATTTTAAGCTGTCAACTATCATTTGGCAAAGAAAAATTTCAAAAATTTTAGTTTTAAAATTTGATCATTTTCTATATCTTCATATGGAGCTCTTCTTCTAAAGGAGATCAATATAGTCTAAAAATGGCCACAACCCCCCAGCCTCTTTAAATTTTGTCCATAAAGAATATTTACATGTATACCTGACTATGTTAACGAGTCAGATCGACTTAATATTTCTATCTTGTTAAACTGTTTTTTTCATTTAAAAAAAATCTTGTCCATAAAGAACATTTACATGTATACCTGACTATGTTAACGAGGCAGGTCGACTTAATATTTCTATCTTGCTAGGTTGTTTTTTCTAGAGATATGGTATTGTTCATCGTATGTTTAAGATGCTTTTAATTAGTTGACTGTGTGTATCAGATGTGGTTATTTGATTGTGTGTTTGACAGTGTGTTGGAGGTGCACAGTTAACCATGTACAAGTATTTAAGAAGTGAATACTTGGCTGTGTGTGTTGAACGTGCTTATAGTTTACGGTGTGCATTATATGTGTTTAGATGACAGTGTGTGTCAGACGTGCTCAGTTGATCGTGTGTATCAGTGGTGATAAGTTGACTGTGTGTGTGCAAAATGTGCTTAGTTGACTGTGTGTATTATACGTGTTTAGATGACAGTGTGTGTCAGACGTGCTCAGTTGACTGTGTGCCTTAGAAGTGTTCAGTTGATAGTGTGTAAATGAAAGTGTTCAATTGGTTGTGTATCAGTTTAGTGTTCACTTGGTAAGTGAAAAATCAAGGAATGAAATAAACCTTTTTTGATACATATCAGGTCTGATATAATGTTTAGTTGTTATTTTTAGTTAAAAAATTAACATTTCTGCCTTCTAACTCTCTTTTACAAAAAGTGTCCATTTGCATGTGGGAAGTAAAGGTGTTCAGTCGGCACGTCATACACGTATAGGTGTGTGTGTGTGTGTTTGGGGAGGGGGTCATCTTTAAGATGCCCTTGTTAACATATCTTGAAAATTAGGTTATCATGTATCAGTTTGGTAATAATATATAGAAAAATAATACAAACCCTTTTACATATCACATCCTGTATCAGAACGAGGGACTAGCTATCAGCCAGAGGGTCGAAGGCCCGAGGACTGATATTGCTCAAGAGCTTTATGTTTAAGTTTCTTTTTATTTTGAAGAAGTAGTGTGTATGATTTCAAAAACACTAGTCTTTAATATTGTCAACTGCATTATTGTTCATATTTTGGCAACGAAGCTAAGTAGAATATTTACTGTAAAATAATATGTCAAAATATTATAAATAAATATATGTATGATATGTTACTAATATTATAATAACAGAGATATTCTGAATGTTGGCAAAATTTATAACTCACAACCTAGTGAATAAAGAACCAGACTATACAAATGAGGAAGGAAAAAATCAATTAAAAAAAACAAACACACTAAAACAAAGACAATACCTCACCAACAAAGAATATTTTTGCATCGTCAAATTTATACATAATTCCTTTTTTTTTAATTGTATTATGACAAATACTTAGCCTTTTGGATTAAATGATATGGAAGTGAACTTTGGTCTTCCTCTCTTACTCCTCAATTTAATTTGGAGAAAAAACTAATTGAACATAGAGTACGAAAAACTGAATTACTATTAATCACTTCAGAAATTTACGTCAACATGCAAGTACCAAGTAAATAAACAAATAAAAATTTCTCCTTATACACGGAAAAAACAAATGTTTTGATAAAGTCCAACAGGATATTTTTTTTTTAATTTCCAGTGAATCTTGAATCAAGACTTTCCAATCAAACATAACAAGCTGAGAAAGGAAACAGTAATTGCTCAATACATAATTGTTTATCGAATTAAAGGCATGTTTGAAAGCATTGTAAGAAAATAACATATTAAATCATTTGTGATAAAGAAATGGATTATAATTTTTTTGGACCTCAAATCACTCATTCTACAAGGCCTAAATTTAGGGGACGTCTATCTTTTAATTTGGCGACAGAATTTAATAAATATTTTGAATTGAATTCTGTCGAAGAATATGGAAGACGATGGCTCAAATATGGAGGCCTTAGGACTTTGTCAGAATTAATAAAAATTACAAGGTGGATGTTAAAATCTCGTGTTAAATGATTGAAAAGCAATAACAACCATCTATCCTTGTGAATTCCATAATTCAGATGAAACTAAAGAATTAGCTAGATTACATGAACATAAGGTACTGGTCCCAGCTGCCAAAGCGCGTATTTACACCATTTTTAGGTCACCTGAGTCACTCAGGTGACCTATTGCTATATCCCTTTTTGTCTGTCGTGGTTCGTCGTTCGTCGGTGGTAAACTATTGAACATTTTCAGCTTCTTCTCCGGAACCACCTAAACCATTTCAACCAATTTTGGCATAAAGCATCTTTGGATGAAGGGAAACAAAAGTTGTGAAATCCATGGCCATTGTCCCCCTGGAGCCTGAGGGGTGGGGCTAAAACCATCAAAATTAGTTCAATCTTTAACAATTTTCTTCTTTACTCCTTAGCATCAAGGAGTCAAACTGTTGGCATAAATGTATTAAGTATTGAGCCCTCTACCAAAATTCTGAAATTCATGGCCCCAGGGTAACGGGTTTTGGTGCTGGGGCGGGACTCTGTTGAATATATAGTGAAAATGCATTATTTATCAAAATATCTTCTCCTCTCTACCGGATATTAAATAAACGAACTAAATGCATAGTTATGATGAGCAAGTGTGCCTCTTCCAAAATTGTGAATTTCATGGCCCCTGGGTCAGGGGCTCTGATGTTAGGGTGGGTTCTGTTGATTATATATTGAAAATGCATAATATCTTTAAAAATCTTCTCTTCTGCTCCTAAGTATTATGCAAACAAATTAAATGTATAGTTATGATGAGCACAGGCGCCTCTTCCAAAAATTTGAATTTTATGGCCCCTATATCAGAGGTTCTGGTGTTAGGGCGGGGCTTTATTGATTTGATGATTACACATTAGGGAAGTGTCCATTGTATTTGTATAATTTGCATTCATTATCATCCTCGTAAGACTTGGGAAAACTAAGTACGATCCCAAGGAGATCACTCAGGTCTAGCCTGTTACATAAGCAAGGGTATTTTTTTTACCAGATTTTTAGCTCATCTAAACGAAGTTTGGGGAGCTTATGCAATACCCTTGGCGTCGGCGTCCCAGGTTAAAGTTTTTGGAGCAGATTTCTTTTCAAGTACTTCTATGCCCTATAATAATCAGAGATGCATAGAGGATGCTTCTAGTATGTTTCTTTGTACAAGTCAAGGTTTCATATGCTGCAATTGCAGCTAAAAAATGACCAGGTTAATGTTTTTGGAGCAGGTTAAAGTTTTTGGAGCAGGTCAAAGTTTTTGGGAGCAGGTCTCATTTCTAGGTAACCATAAGCCCTATATTGACCAAACTTGCATGGATGATACATATAAGGATGCACACTACTGGACTTGCTTCGGATGCTGGATCTGACTTGTATTTTATGGATGAGTAACCAGGTTAACGGTTTTGAGCTGGTCTCATTTCCAAGTAACCATAAGCCCTATATTGAGCAAACTTGTAAGGATGATACATCTAAGGATGCACACTACTGAACTTGCTTCAGATGCTGGATCTGACCTAGATTTTCCAGATGAGTGACCAGGTTAAAGTTTTTGGAGCAGGTCCATTCTTAAGTAACTGCAAGCCCTATCAGATCAAAATTGCATGAATGTTACATCTAGGGATCAACACCACTAGATTTTTACTTTGCCTTACTTCAAGACAACATTCAATGAGGTGATCTCTGTTATCTCTGATTAACTATGTTTGAAATTCTTGGGCAGCATTGCTTCATCTTTCAATTAATTTTGCTTTATACTTCTATGGATCCTTTACAGTGTTGTATTATACTCAGGTGACCGTTAAGGCCTTTGGGCCTCTTGTTGTTTGTAGGGCTCAATATCCCAACTGCATTTTAGGAGATCTTGAATTTAATTCTACAAGTGGTAATCCAACTTATACTCATAGTTCCTTTTCTCAGGAAGAGACTCTTCATATGTCCGTTTTAAATGTTTTTAATATTCCCAACAACCACATTGATTTTGGATTACCATACCTATATTGGATTCAAAAACTTCATAAAAAGCCTTACAAATAAAGATACACAGCGGAATCAAACAAGATTCCAAGCTTCCTTCTTGACCCCTCATGAAAATATTAACAGCAGTGAAGGAGACACTTCAGCAGTACTGTAAAACAACATGTGAAAAAGGTAAAGAAGATAAGAAACAGCGATCGATAAAAAATCTAAAACATTACAAATTTGTGAACAGGGCATAAAACATGGACCTCCGGAAATGCCAGAGATGGGATCAGTTGCCTAGGAGGGGTAAGCATCCACTGTTGACCGTTCACACATGCCGTGAGCCCTATGTATTGATTAGGTATACTGGACATTCCGTACAAAATTCAAATTTAGAATAAAAACCTCTAAACATTTGAAACACGTCAGCCAACATACGACTCAATGATAGGGTAAATTTGTTAACAAGGTCATTTAAATGAAAATAGAATTTACGAAATGCTAACTTTAAACGAGGTTATTACTCCCAGTAACATCAACGTATATGTCATAAGCCTGCCTTGGTTTAAATATTGATCGTACTCAGAGAACTCTCTTGCGTATCGAATTAGTTTGGGAACATAAACATTATATGTAGGTGATGTTGGAATAGTACGGTACTACATAAACGCCATATATAAGTGATAGCAGAATATTACGGCATAAATAACGCAAGGTGGGGATGAAAAAGCTGAAGGCACCTATAGTTTGTCATACAATTTAGTTGTTTGTTAGCCTTATCGTGTTTATATCATAACAAAAATTGCATAAAAATAGAAAAATTGTGGAATTTATGAATTTCGAGGGTGAAGTAGGAAATGTAGTAATGTGTGGCCAATCGCGTAGGATAAAAATAGAAAAAAACAGATGCTGGGCAGGAGTGCAGGATGAACTTTTCACCGCTGATAATTAGCTCCATGAAGTTTGCTATTTGTTTATAGATTAAGAACTTGTTTATAAGATGCTGGCTTGGTCAAGAATAAGGGTGTAACCAATCAAAGAGGTTGATGCGAGGGATCAGAGGTCATGCATCTGTATAAATTATCTACAGTAAATAAAAAGTCAAGATTATGCAAAAAGTTCAACAACAATTTTAAAGTGCAATTAAAGATTAAAAGAGGGTTTAAGGACGGATAATATTAATTTAAATTCAGAGCAAACTTAAGAGTAATTCGTGCAAATTTGAAGAAATACTCAAATATGCAGGGCATGTACGGGGGTATAAATGTAGCGCAGTGAAACATAGCCAGCCGGTGGTCTGCTGGATTTTGTCTCTTTCTGGTTGCATTTATACAGGTAAGATATTTTTGTAGCCTTGTGCGATTTTTGTAAAATGGGTAAAATTTTCAGATGGCTCAATGTATTTACAGCTTAATATATTTTATAATCTGATAGTAATGTTTCGTATTTATTATAATGTTTGCTATATTGTGTATTGTGCATCTTTAGTAATTGTAAATAATTAGAATGTATGTATTAATTTGATAAAGGGTGGTCTGCTGGATTTTGTCTCTTTCTGGTTGCATTTATACAGGTTGGGTAACAGCTAGGGCCACTCCCCATAACCTGTGGTGCGCTATGGACAGGAAGGGAACATATCCTAGGAAGAGTAGATTCAAACCGGAGCGTCATTTTGAGAAATAAAGGACCATTAATAACCTAACTAACTTGGGTCAATCTGGTCAAGACCAGGGGATTGTAGGAATTGTTCCCCTGTGTCTAACAACCTCTCACATGCAAAAAGCGCACAACGATTCCGGAGCTGACAATCAATTTATCCAGTGACCAGAGAAATTCTAAGACCAAAAACAACATTCAAAATAAACGAGAATCTCCCACAAGATATAATTTTAATTATGAAAAGTGGTGGCGAAATGGGGTTGTGATATTACATTTCGGAAAAACGGGACTGTTAAGAGTCACAATTATATGGAAGCCAATGTCTTTAGGCGAATAAAACATCTGCAACGGTTGATTGAACTAACGCCATATTTTCCCCAGATTTCATTCAACGAGACTTGGACTTTGAAATTTCATATTTGACTCAAACATATAAATCGAGTGCTGACGAAAATAAGCGAGGATTCATCAACACCTGACCAGGACCAGGAAGTCCACGATTTACAAATAGAGTCTATTTCAAACAGAAAAGCCCGAGGCAATTCTGTGAGACGCCCGACGTTTAATGGGCCAGGTTTTTTAGTCGTGGTTTGAAAACATAATTACGCAAAGAATATGACCAGAGCTTAAATTATGAAATTTACTTAGTAAAGCGTCCAAATATGAAACAGATGTGGCAGAGTCTGGGATGTCCTTTATCATACGTTCACTGGGATACTAGTATATCTCGTTGACATAATTATGAATTGAATTGAAGTAACTATTGTTAATTCATAAAATGTCGTTGATATATGTGAATGTCGAGTTGAAGGCCACAGCAAGTGTTCCTCTTCGCATGGAGATGTTTTTGAATAAATACTTCATAGGAATATAAAAACACATCTGCTAATAAAGGAGCACAATTAGTTTCCATCGAAATTCCAACATTCGGAGAAGACCTGGTGTCCGAAGACTAAATAAATGTTTTCAATGAGAAACTACAGCATTCTTTTTATACCAGAGTACTATTCTGTTGAACAAAAGTGATTTTTAACAAATTAATTTTTTTGATGACCAATTACAAGATGCAAAAACTTACGAATTGCATTTTTATTAAATAAGCAGTTGTCTATGATATCAAAAGCTTAGTTTTTTTATTTATCTTTAGAAATGCTTGTATTGAGAAAAGTCGTACATTTTGATGTGAAGTGGTGTGAATCAAATTGAAAATTGAAATTACAAAAGTTTTTCCAAAATTAATAGCATCGAAACGAACGGCTTTTTAACACTTACACAACCATTTTTCCGAATAAATTAAAGACCAGGTTTTAGATCATAGACTACTACTTTAATAAAAATGGAACTCACAAATTCTCCTATCTTTTCACTGATCATCTTTAAATTTTTGTTAAAAATCCCTCTGATTCTTCGCACTAAAAATCCTTCTGATTCTAGGCACAGGTACTTTTAACTTGATATTAAAAGGATTGAGTTTTGGTTTTCTACTTGAAAATATCTATGTAGTCTTTGGAGATCAGGTTTTCCAACAAACTTTTGGAATTCCAATGGGTTATAATTGTTCTCCATTATTGGGAGACCGGTATTTGTATAATTTATGAAGCAGAAATTATTCAAAAACATCTTTAAGAAGTCTCTTCAAGTCTTGCTAATGCCTTCAATTGATATTCAGAGAAACTGACGACATTTTATCTATTAGCAATTACACAGGTATATTTATTTTCATCTATATGATTCAATATATCTCACTGAACTCGAAATAAGACACCATGGAGTCTGACACATCTACTTCATATTCAGATTTTCATTAGAGAAATACGTTGATGGCAAACTAACAACCAGAGTTTTCTCACAATATTATGAATTTTGATTCTGATTAGAAAATTGATTTTATTTTGACGTAATGATACTGTCGCGACTTCTAAAAAATATAATGTCACAATAAAAAGAACAAGTAACACGATCATGGCAACTTAAAGATTCACCAACACTACAATCAATGTGCAGGATAATGCATTGGATACAATTGGGTTGCTAAATTTTAATAAATGAAATCAAAATAATGTTTTATTGATTTGTTTTGTTTTTCATAAAACAATACAATTATTGACTGTTTTTTCGGGTAACACTGATTATGTTAGACCCCAAGGGATGAAATATTGCCCGACGCGGAGTCCAATGGATGATTTATTGCCCTAAATCCCGGTCAATAATTGTATATTACTAATGAGAATCAAAATCAATAATATTGTGGGAAAACTCCTTTTGCAATTCAATAGAAAAAATAAAAAGATTGTCAATATTTTTAGGAAGAGCTACTATGAATTATATTGATTGTTTCTCTTTACAGAGAATATAAAGACTTTTCTTTACTGACTACATGCATAACAAATATCATTATGAAACCACCTATTGCAATAGATCAAGAGTAGTGCACACTTCTAGGGAATAGGTAACAACAGTTCTTCTCAGTGATACAGGTGACCTAAAATCACTCGACAACTAATTTCTACAATTAATAAAGAAAAATACCCAATGCTTAATGTTACAATCAAATCTAATAAAATCATTGAGACTATTTATTAAATAAAATTGAATTAAATTCTGTGAACATTCTCACAATTTTGACTGAATATTATGCATCACTGATCGGAAATCTTAAGAAAACAATTTAATGAACTGTTTCTTATTCCAGATACATCATAAATCCCAGAGTCTCAGCTATTGGAATCTTCTTACAGATCAGGATTTAAGAGATAATAATATCGCAATTGGTTTGTTTATCATCTGCTTTTTGATATCTATTACTTCCTTTGTATAGACTACGACACATGCAGCACAGGTTTTGTTCTGATTGGTTAATGTAAACATTGTCCGAGTAAAAAACACATGTAGTCTTTTCACTTGTAACATATTCAGCTTAACACTCAGATTAAAGGAAAATTAAAACATGAATTAAGGAGGTTGTATCCTGTCATCAAAAGTAATGAGATTTTTTTTATCAAGTATATTTTTAGAATTTATAAACATAGCTTAATTAAAAATCAAAACAAAAATGGGGGGTTAATGCGCTTCTTTTGGAGCTACAAAGCATTTAGTTTGACCTTTTTGCACTGTAAAAACGCCTTACACATAAATCATTTTTAAAGTTTTTCCTCCAATATCTTTTATTCAAATAGATTATGGGAACAGACATAGTCTTATTCCATCTTGAATAGACACATTAAAATTTGCGACAACGAAAAAAATTTCAAATTACTCCGCATGTTTAATTATTTGACCTTTTTGCACTCAAAAAATTCATTTTTCTGGCATTAAAAATGTAACGAGCAAAAAAAATCATTTGAAAGTAATGACATTTGATTGAATTTAAGAAGAATGGTTAAAAGTATCTTATATATTCAGAAAAGAAAATTAAAAGTGGGGGTCTGTGATGTTATTTTTTAGATATTACTAAAAAGGTGCTAATATTAAGCTTAAATTAGGGCTATTTTTTCCTTGATTTTCACCATATATTTGCTATATTTATCAAATATGATGATAGAATTCATGACAGATTTTTTAATGTATAATTTAGGACCAGTATTAAACAGTTCACTGCAAAAATTAACTCTGTGTGCAGACTGCATATAAAAATAGGAATCCAAACTTAACATACTTTAAATACTTATAAAGAGACAAAATGATCATTTTCCTCTGAAAATAAACCTTCCGCCACAAAATATAGTTCCTCACTTAATGCTTTTGGTATGGAATTTCATCACGGAGTTTTAACTAAATATAGTTGAATTGGCACTGTAGATTTATTGTAAGAATTAAAACATTATGCAGATTTTTTGAAATATAGGTTAAGATAAAAATCTGCTCAAAAGCTCAGGAGCGAACCTCATTAAAGACGTAAAAATTTAAATTTCTAATTAGAGACAAAACACCGTAAACTATCGATATGAGTTGAATATGAATGCCACATTCCGATTTTCATACAAGCATTTAGTACTGTTGTTTTTCAATCGTAAAAATAAATTGTCAGTTTAGTTTTTCTTTTCGTCTTTTTGGAAGAAAAATTAAGAAAAAAAAAGAATTTTACTCATCTGCAACATACATTTACATGTAAGCTTCGGAACTTATACAGGTAAGATTAGTCCTGTTGTATGCAAGATGACTTTCTTTCGATAAAAAATACAGATTATGATGCTATAATGAATTCACTTATTTTCAAATCTTTCCAAACATGGACAAAAGACATGAAAATTAAACCGTTTGATGAAGTGGCATCAACCCCTGAAACCTGTGCAGTGGTAATGAAAACGCATAATAGAAAGGTATACAAAAGGTATATGAAAAAATATAGCACCAAATAAAATTTCTCACTTTAATATTCAGTACTGATTGATGTATTTCACAAAAACGTGATTTTAACAGGATGTTAAAGAACAATTATAGCAATTTTTTCTGGATTTAATAAATAGTTTGTTAAAGATAAAAGGAAGGACGAAACAGCTGTCACCTTTGGTGTCGAAAAAAAAAAACCCTTACTATTTTAGATTGTAGCTCACAACTATAACAAACTTATACAGACATATTATCGTCTTCAAATTAGATTCAGAGTTTTAACAAATTGAGTTAATTTCAATGTATATCGCTCGAACGAAATTTATTCAATTTTCTAGTCTTAACTCTATTTAAAATACTTGAGAATTATTATAATCCCCTCAGTCCTAATATGAATTTAATTTTTTTTATTAATCAATTAATTTTTAATAATTACTAATTTGTTTCTACTAATTAAAAGCAAATCCAAAAGTAGAGAAGAAAAGCACTCCGATTAGTTTGCGGGTAATACAGTTTTGGAGAATGGTTTGTACAGAATAAGTAGTAAGTAATTGTCCTTTTTTATAAGTTCATTCAAAAAATTTGAGTGATATCTTTAAAATACGATCGACTATTTATATTTTTCTTGTATATTTTGTTAAATGAATATGCATCGATATACATATGTATATGAATAGTGAATTGTTAACAGGAATTTACAAATTAAGATAGTCGCCTGCGTGGCGCAATGGTTAGAGTCATAGAGTAAGGAGTTGATCCTTACTTCGCGGGTTCAAATCGGGACTTGGATGCCGGTCCTTCGGATGAGACCGTGTAAACCTAGGTCCCATGTCACAGTAGGTGCTGGCACGAAAAAGATCCCTTACTGCTCAATGGCCCTGAGTGTCGAGCATAGGTCAAAATTTGCAGCTTTCTACCGGCAAGTGGTCGCGTCTACATATGAGTGAAAAAATCTCGAGAAGGACGTTAAACAACAAACAAACAAAGATAAAAACAAAGTACATGAAATTCTGGCTAAAGGTTTACATGTTTATCACCTGCATCAAAGCATGACCTGTATCAAATTTGGTATAATTTGTCCACTCACAGACCTGATGTCTTAACAGATCAGCTGAATAGAACATGAATATTTACACTTTGATAAGCAAAATATTTTCATTCACTTTCCTAAATAGTAATAGAACTCCAGTTGACACGATGTTGAAATAAAATCAGAATATTTTGCTTAATCAGACAATTGAAAAAGAAAGTCTGCTGCAAAATACAACAGATTTAGTGGGGAATACTCCAGAATTGATTCAGAATTTAACCTCCGAGAGTCTGGACAGCGAAGTGGTAACCAAATGAGATAACTTACAAACAGCCGTCTTTGTACGGAGTGTTGCTGTATTTTGCCTTCTAGTCATAATTATGATTTTCCTCTACAGAATTAAAATATATCATAATTCATACTCCTTTGATCAAAACGCTATTATCTCCATTCAGGAGAAAGTTCAAAAAAGAAAGAATGTGCGGGATAAGAATATGTCTACCAACCGTAAAAAGCATTTTGGAAGAGTTGTCCTTCCTGTTTTCTCTGATTTACATAGGGCTGAACATCATGATACTAATTTTCTGGAGAGTTCCGATGGATACATCAGACCGTGGAACAGCGACGAAAGACATATATATATATATATATATATATATATATATATATATATATATATATATATATATATATATATATATATATATATATATATATATATATATATATATAGACGTAATATCAGATACACAAAGTACTTCTAATAAGAGAAATTTTTCTACCTGTTTAAATGAGGATGAAAATCACACGACAGGACGTACAGATTCGAAATATTATAATGTGTGTGATATCTGTGAAAGAAATACTAAAGTGCGATCAGTGATTTATTTTAATGAAACTGGATAGAATGAAGGAAAGAATTTTTTTTTTCATGGAAAACCCTGATAAATGAATGGTTTAGTTATGGTTGAAACGGAATATACGTTTTCCATGTACATGTATGTACAATGTATATGAAAAGAAGTTCACATTTATAAAATTAATCTAGTTCATATAGCTCAACAGTTTTGCAATTTTGATCAAGGGGGGCTTTATTAATACTTGGGAATGGACCAACTGTGAAAATATCTACATATACCTGAGCTCCCATCCAGAAAATATTCCTTTAAAAGCAAAAATATTTCATTGCAGATAAAGGAGATGAGCGAGCAAGGCGTACAAAGTGCCTGTAGCTTCATATTTATTAAAGTTATGTTCAACTTGTGAATTTAGTATTTACAGTGAAATCTTGCGATTTGACGTCTTGAGGTCATTTTGCGATATTAAGTACTCGCATGAAATAAAGAATCAGTTCACAAATCAACTACATTATCCCTGAATCTTGAATACAATTCATTGCCTTTCATATTACATATTTAGTAATAAATACATGTATACAGTTTCATCGCTTGAACAATATATAGCTGATGTCACAGTTTTTACACTACAAAAAACTTGAGTTGCGTGAATAAAAATTGTTGCTGGAAAAGATTTGAACTTCAAGCTTAATTTTGAGTCTTTCTTGATTAAATGATCTTTTTTCAGAGTTATCCTTCCTGGCTGGGGAGCGGATATTCCTAAGAAAATCAGCTACATAACTTCATCTACTTTTATTTCTAGTTGTTTTACTTAATTTGTGTTTAGCATTCTAGACACCTATCCTGGGATTGTTATATAACTCAGTCAATGTATCTTGAGATAAACACATAAGCATAGATATAACTGTCTCCATTCTATCCCTTAGAGTCAAACTTGATGAGAGTTCCGCTGTCTTGTCATTAGATATGCCACAATCAACACAAACCTAGTGAAAAATATCTAGCATATGTTTACAAATAGTGTCTCCCAATTTTTCTGTAAAATAAAAAATCATTTATGTAATTTATAACATTTTACATAAATTTTTAACTTTGTACAAACCAAAAAAAAAGGGGGGGGGGGTAGATAATATATGACAGAGTGCATTCTTAATGTACCCTGTCCCAATAGGTGAATCATCAACACTGCTTTATCTATTTTACTTCATTTCACTGTGTATATATCCAGGTAAAGGAAAATCGTCCAAATTGTAAAAGTCAAGAATTTATAAGTGAAATTAAAATCTTTAACTTTTATAGGCACAAGGCCTACTCAAGACAATTTCAGGTGATTTTGGTCTTAACTTTTACCAGTCAGGCAGTGAACCCTGGACTTTGCACATCTGTGCCTAAACTTGCTGGGGATGGTTACTGCCCTTTTGGACTTAGCTTAAATCCAACATTACCCAAATATAATTTCCGATGAAATGTTCATAGGGTTAATTGTTAGTACTGCCCTGGTGATATTAACATTACCCATATAACTCAGAATCAAATCTTCCCCATTGACGATTTATTTATTTATTTTGGTTTGTTTTTGTTTTTATTGTAAATTTTTTTAACTACTGCTCGGAGTTCGGATCCGGCGTATTTCTACCAACCCATATGACTCTAGCAAGCACTAGCAGTTAATAATACTTAGCATGTATTTTTTTAATGTATTTTTTATAATTTATTTCCTGAACTTTCTCTTAAAACTTAAAGTACAATATATACTAGTCTATAGATGTATAAGTTTAAAGTGGATATCGAGTGTAACTCTGCTTTTCATAAATATTTTGACATAAAGATTATAAAAACCTTTATCATTATATTGATTATTTTTTTAAAAATTATTATTATTATTATTATTATTTTTATATATCATGCCAAATCAATTTAGGACCTTGCCATACTGTCTAAATCTTATCTAGGATGACTAGACGGCACCCGTCAGACATTGGGACACCTTTGACTAACAGTCATTATCATCATGGCTGCATGGTGAGCCCCTAACTTGTACCTTAACCCTAATCCAGAGACCCATGCCACATTAAAACTGACATTCCGTAATAATATTAAAGCCATTTTTTTCCTTTTTTTTAATTGTTGAACCTACACCGCTTGAATTTCTGCCAAATTACAAATGCATGCGTACCCGTGAAATACATTTAACCTCCCCCCCCCCCCGAGATTGGCCACTGGCGCTTCTTCTAGCCATGGATGACTGGTTAGTGATCCTGATCCTGTAGGACAGCTTTGTTACTGTCAATTTCGGTGGTTCTTCTAGACCCTAATCCATCCAGAATCCGGGGTGGCACATGTGTCATGCACTTCATATCCGCTTCCTAACTGCTATATCGGCCATCCGTTCACTTGGTATCCTTATACGCTTTGCTGTATCACGTCTAACTTGTTGTTTCCCCATCTTCCTTGATTTGGGTGACATTACGACCCGATGGCAGCGGATATTTGTGATATTTCTATGACATGAAATTTTGCAACATGTCTGCCCTTCTAGCTTTTTCGGTAGATTATGAAGGTGCTTGATTATATTGCGTCATCTATTTAAAACCCATAGCCTCGATAATGTTTAACCACTACCAAGAACGCACGAGTTATCGCCCTTGCCCTGGTATTAAAAGAATTTATCACAATATGGTGATAAATGCAATAAATACAGTTTCATTGCTTGAACAATATACTGTATAGCTGATGTCACAATCGTTGCCTCGTGTTCGGTTAATATAAAGATCCATGATGTATCAACTCCGTATTGACTCCATAACATATATACATTCTTTTCTTGCAACTTATCTATGATTTACAAGGCCAGATGTTTTACAAATTAAAAGTGGAGGTTTTAGACCGTTGTTCTTTCTAGACAAGCGTTTTCATGTACATTAGAAAGACTAGTTATTTTACTTCTGATAAACCCTGCTTGTGTATCATTACTATGTATGCAATAAAGATAATAAAAGATAAATATCTCACAATAGCCCATCTGGGGCTAAAACAGTATGTTATAAGAAAAAAATAAATCCTTTTTACAACTTATGATATTTTACTTTTAGATTTTACTACATGTTTTATTGAATGAATAATTTTTCAGAATCACTTTGCTAAAGAATATTCGTAATAGCTAAATTAAATCTGAGTTATTTTACTGAAACTTGCAGCAAATTAATCTTTGAAAACTCAAGAAATCCTTGGAAAATAAAAGTGGAAAAAAAAGAAATAACATAGTTTCGAAAGGAACAAATCAATATCACGCTTCATTGTCCTATGATCAACTATGATTTCTCTTCATGTTATCTTTGAACTCTTTTCCTGAGAGAGGATAACAGATACATGTTCCCAACGTTAAAAATGAAATAGATTTACTCCATTTTTGCAAGTTTATATCAGATAGTTTTTTCACAGTCCAAAAAAAAATCATAAGAAGTTAGAATTATTAATTTAGTGACAACTCATATACTTTGTTGAAAAAAAATGTGTAAACTGAAAAAGTCCAAAAGCCGTAAGATACTTCGGAAAGAAAATTCGTGAAGGGGATACAGTATTTTGGACAAATCCTCAGATTACATATAGCTGAAAATTCTAAAAACAAAACACGGATGAATTCTGAAAGATTTTTTTTACAGGAAAACAATGTTTAGTCTGTTGTCTTGAGAAAAAAAATTTAAAATGTAATATTACCAGTTCATGTTGTAATTGCCTACTATGGTCTGTGTGTTGAATGTGTTTTCTTTTGTACTGCAAATATAACAGAAATACATGTTTAATAGTCATGTAATATATTATAATATTTACTGAACACGTAAGAACATCTTTCTCTGAATAAAATACGTTTACTACCTAACAAAAACTTTCTATAGTTAACTATTGTTTACTACAGTGAAGTAAAATTAACTATAGTAAAGACTTTGATACTTTGATTTACTATGAAACTTTACTGTAGAAGTTTTTTTTTGTTGAGATTCTGAAGCTTAAAATCTCTTACATTCAGTACCAATGATGTAAAATTTTAAAAATAATATCATTGCTAATTTACAAGTAATATTTCTATTCAAAAAACAATAAAATACGCACGTATGAACAAGACAACATAAAATAAAATAATCTGAGATCCATTGTTAAAAAAACTTTGATTTACTATAGTGAAAACTTTGATAATATAGTAAACTATATTTTTGTTAGGGTATTGACAATTTAATGATTTTTCTACGATAAATGTCGCCCGCGTGGCGCAGTGGTTAGAGCGTTCGCTCTAGAGTCGCGGAGTAAGGAGTTGATCCTTACGTCGCGGGTTCGAATCCCACTGTGGGACGTGGAGACCGGTCCTTCGGATGAGACCGTATAAACCGAGGTCCCGTGTCACAGTAGGTGCTGGCACGAAAAAGATCCCTCACTGCTCAATGGCCCTGAGTGCCGAGTATAGGACAAAATTTGCAGCTCTCCACCGGCAAGTGGTGGCGTCTCCATATGGGTGAAAAATTCTCGAGATGGACGTTAAACAACAAACAAACGATAAATGTCGTCCTGTTTACAAATCCGAAGCAAAAATTTACTAACATCTAACTATTGTTTAGTAAGGCAAACTATAGTAAGGATAGTACATACAGGTACGATTAATACATGTATTTTGATGTATTACTATAATATGCTTTCAATAACTATGACTGTGATTTTTAACTATCTCTAAAATTCAATATCAATGGTGGCAAGTTTAGAAATGATACAGGAATATATAAGTTACATTTCTTTTTAATATATAAAAAAAATCTCATTAGGTAATGAGTAGTCGAGAACCTCGATTACTCGATTACCAAATGAGATTTTTTTATAATAAAAGGAAAAATTACTTGTATATTCCTTAATGAAATACAATATATCACAATTTAAATTTAAAGGAAAAGCACCTTGCTTCACTATGGTAAAAACTTTATTTTGATTTACTATAATGATAAATACTTTGATTATTTGATAAGTTTACTAACTACTAAGGCACATATGTATCTTTTGTTAGTGATTTTCAATTGTGCTGGTTTCCAACTAATTTTTGAATAATTTAAGAAAGTCTTATTCATTTTCTGTTAAATGATTTTTCAGGTTTAGTGTTTGGTTGTTTAAGATTGTTTTAAATCCTTCAAAAACACCGAAGTATGAATTCAAAAGACTAAATATAAATGTAACTATTGGTTTTTGTCTAATGCATACAACACTAATAAATGTTGAAAATCACAACCTAAAGGTTTCTTTTACCGGAATTTTACAATGTTTAGTTTCTTACCCTTGAGAAAAAATTAAAAACAGAACATAATTCTACCAGAATTTTTTATATGCTTACTTTGGTTTGTGTGTTGAATGTATTCGTTTTTACTTTAAATCTGTTAAAATTTAATATAATATAGTATAATATTTACTCAACACGGAAGAACATCTTTATTTAAATAAATACAATGTATTCATCTTTTCGGGAAGTTTTCCTTATTTTCCCAAATTAAGATAAATTTCATGTCAATTTGACTTAAATTATTAGAATATAAGTGGGTATGGATTTAACTGTGATTAAACTGTTTCTTCTCTGTATGAGCATTGATACACGTGTAAGAGGAGAATGCAATAACACTCATCCTGGTCAAAGTGGAAAGTAAGTGGACGTTCACTATCATAATGATTTGAAATGTATCAATGGCTTTGATTTATCTGTGATATGTTAACTTCATTACTATTATATTTATATATGCCTATAGTTATATTGTCTTACTTCAGGTTAATCTGCTGCACACACTTCTTTCTATATAATGGAGAATGTAGAGGTTTGTTAAAATATGATCGCATGTCCTTATACAAATTTACTGCTCATCATTTTTCAAATGAATAATAAATAAAGACTTTTTTTCAGAGTGCCCACCCGGATCTTTTGGAGAAAATTGTTCCCGTCAGTGTTACTATCCTTACTATGGTCAACTCTGTCAGTACAGGTGTCAGTGTGACAGTAACACATGTGACCATGTTATGGGATGTACCAACAACACATCTATGGATGCATCAACAAAAGGTTGATAACTCATTAACAATGTCTCTTCAGTTAAATAGTAAAACTACTGTTTTATCTATGTAAAGTATTTCATGTATCAGTGTCCTATCGTTTTTCCAGGTGTTTTTCCTCGTGAAAAATTTACAGATTCAACTACACATTTATCAAGTATTTCAGTAACAATTAAAAAAGAAATGATCACAATGCAGAAAAATGACAGAGGTGACACCTCAATTCAAAGTTGCGTATACATAACCACCATAATGCATAATTTATTTAACATATACTCCGTTAATCATTGGCATTTCGTCCTGTTTACAAATCCTAAACAAATTTGCTAACAGCTAATTATTGTTTACTAATGTAACTATAGTAAGAATAGTACAATAATATACAGGTACCTGTAGATTAACACATGTATTTTGATGTCTTACTTTAAGGAGGGATTCTTCTCATAAGAACACTCATTTCTTATATTTAAAAATAATTTAATTCTGATTGTAACGCGCCATTTGATTGGATAAAAAATTATACTTTATATCGTATAAATTGGGTTGCCTACGTCACAATGATTTGCGTCAAAAACCTATCGTTCCGCCTGACGTTACATTTAAATTTTGTACAATTTGAAGTCATTTTACAAGGATAATCATATTTTTTCATTAAGAATATTTCAATTCATAAGAAATTGTGTCATTAACTGTAGATTCCCATTTATTCTATTTTTCTTCTAAGGGCAGATCACTTTGACTCATTAAAACTACCCTACAAATAGAACTCTATAGTGTGCAGTGTTTAGGGCTTCCTTAAGAATAAAAAAATACTGTTGCCAATCATGCGATGCCTACTTCCATTTCAATAAATTAAATGTTTTTCTTTTTGCATAAAGAGATATTACCATATTGGGTCTAAAAGATGATATTACCAAATTGACATAAATAATTTAACTAAAATGGATATTGGGTAATCCGAATTTTCTCTACTTTTCATAAAATTTTAAGATATTTTAATTATTTTTATATGCTTTCTATATTTAAATTTTTCTTATTTTCACATATGATAAAGTTGTCACATAATTATACAAACTTATATAAAAACAAAAAGTTTTGACCGTTTACTAAGAGAGAAAAAAAACACTTTTTACCAATTTTTGGCTCAAATCTGAACTTAGATTGGAAGCTTTTAAAAGCTAACATAATTGTAGATTGTTTGGAAAATCATATTTATTTGATATATTTTAAAACTTTAGTTCCTTATCATTAATTTAACTTACATTTAAAAAATTTCTCCAAGTCTTTGATTGTGTAAAAATTATAACTAAATTCATTGTTCTATAATTATTTTGAGAGGCAGAAAAGAAAGTATTTTCATACGCCGCCATTCCGCCAAAAATATAGTCCCTGATAGATTTCAAACTCAGTTTACCATTTCTATTTAAAGTTGTAAAATTGTGATGAGGAAAGAAAAATATGATCTTTTAAATCTCTTGCCTCTAAATATATACAACATATAAGCAAATATACTTTGAATATTTCATCTAGTCAGAAACCAGACAAGAATCCCTCCTTAATATGCTTTCAATAACTATGATACTTATAAACTTTACTATCTCTCAAATTCAATATGAAGGATTGAAAGTTTTCAAATGTTTCGGTATTCTTTCTTTTTAAAGTGAATGAAAATTTCATTTGATTCAATCGATTAATGATATACAATGAACATGTTTAACAATTTGAACTTTAAAGTAAAGGGACTTTTCTTTAATATGGTAAAAACTTTACTTTGGTTTTTTATAAATTTAATACTTAGATTATTTGTTTAGTTTTTTAAGGTATCTTTTGTTAGTAATTTGAAATTGTATTGGCTCTCAACTAATTTTTGGACACTTTGAATATGACAAACATTCCTCAAACCTCCGATTCGAATTAAGTTCGTATTGAACAAACCCATTTATTTTCCGTTAGATATTTTTACACGGCTAGCGTTTGGTTGTTTACGATTTCAAAACGAACAAAAATTTGCAGTCACAAAGCCAAGCAAGAAGTCAATCGATGAATGTTCGATTCATCCTCATCTGCCTCTATATTTTGAAGAAAAAAATATATATGCATAATCCATCTCCTTTTTCATACATTTTTTATCGTTTGTTTTTCTTTGGAATGTCTATGGTTCATTAGTTGACTGTTTATTTATTCGCCAGTTTGTTTGTTTATGATATGATTTTTTTTACCTACGTTTTGTGGAGATGAAACAATTTTGATATTCAGAGTATCACAAATATATGGATTAAACACACACAAAAATCTACCTTGAAAGCATAGATTTTGTAGCGATTATTGTATTGTGAATACCAAATACAACTTTGCAACAAGGTGAGATATCTTACGTGCCATACCCTCATTGAGTGAGACAGATGAACTTTCAACGTGACTACATACGCTTAGATTTGAAGGTATGTTAATATGAATTATACTCTAATGATTTATTCATTCATTTATAATTTTATCCCACGCAACAACAATAATAAACAAGATGTGTTTGTGAAACACTGATACCCCGTATGGCAGCTTATGGCGAAGGTTAAAGTTTCTCAAATGCAAGTCAAAATCCAGGCCAAAAGATAAAAAATTTTGGTACCCAAAGAAAGGACTTGTCAGGAATATACTGTGAAATTTGAAAGCTCTAGCTCCAACTGTTCAAAAGTTATGGCGAAGGTTAAAGTTTTTTGAAAGTAAGTAAAACGTCAAGGTCAAGGTCAAAGTTCTTGGTATCCAAAGGAAGGTATTGTCACAAGGATTACATATGTGAAGTATGAAAGCCCTAACACCAACCATTCAAATGTTATGGCCAAGATTGAAGTTTTTCGAAAGTAGGTCAAACTCCTATGTCAAGGTCAAAGGGTCAAGGTGGTTGGTATCCAAAGGAAGGTCTTGTCACAAGGATAACATAGGTGAAGTATGAAAGCCTAGCATTAACCATTCAAGAGTTATGGTCATGGTAAAAGTTTTCCAAAAGTAGGTCAAGGTCAAAGGGTCAAAGTGGTTGGTATCCAAAGGAAGGTCCTGTCATAAGAAATAAACGTGTGAAGTTTGAAACCCCAAGAACCAACTGTTCAAAAGTTATGACCAAAGTTAAAGTCTCATAAAATTTTGCAAAAGTGGTCAAACTCCAAGGTCAAGATCAAATATGATGGTACCCAAAGAAAGGTCTTGTCACAAGGAATACACATGTGAACTATGAAAGTCATGGCTCCAACCAATCAAAAGTAATGGGCAAGGTTAAAGTTTTTGCGGACAAACAGACAAACAGACGGACGGACAGGGCAAAAACTATATACCCCCGAATCTTCGATAAGGGGGCATAATGAAATATGGAGATAACGAACAGTATTCCAGACCAACGTCCATTAAAACATACAAATCGGGAGCAGAGCAAATACGGGCCTCCAAAAACATCAGAGGTAGGATCAGGTTCCAGGGAGGAGTGAGCATCCACTGCCGGTCGGTCACACCCGCCGTGTGCTCCTTGTCATGATCAGTAAATAAGGGAAAATCTGTCGACAATTCAGTGTGTAAATAATTACCTAACAAATAGTACGTTATTCAGCATATGACTTAATGATAGATTGTATATTTGCTGACAAGCTAGGTCATTGTATCAACCATAGAACTTACGAAATGATGACTTTAAACGAGATTTTCTTGTTTCATCAACTTGTTTGTCAATAACTTACCTCGTTTTAGAAATTGTTCACACGAACAGCATGCTCTTGCGTATCGAATCAACTGAGAGATATACATATTTCATACACCCCATATGCAGGTGATAAGGGTATATTGCTGCATAAGTAAGGAAGTTGACGATTGAAAAATCATCACGTTTTTCATAAAGTTTTGTTCTTATACTAAAAAGATTGATTTATTACAGAGGTAAATCGACCAAAAACAATAGCAAAACATGAATGACTAGCAATCGACACATTCTCCTCCATGCAACACTAATCTGAAACATTCAAACATTCTATCTGATTCTGTGTTAAGATTGTTATCAAGTCCGTCAGATATTTTAACAATCCTATTCTTATTTAATATCATCCATTCATTGAGTGCTCCCATGCAATAAATCAGTTAATTTATTTATATTATTCAGTGGTATACGTTTTAACATCTATCAAATCATTTTAAAAAGTTACAATATTGTTATCAGGCAAAATTGATCTGGGACAAAGTCCAGAGGATTACTTCCGTCTTCGTCGTTCGTTCCAAATGATTCATAAAACTGTTGTTTACGTATTAGTTAATTTCATAATTTGCTTTTAACACACGGAAGTTTTTTCCTTGAATAATTCTAATATTTCAATGCAAAATGATTTATTTGGTTAAATACTCAAAGTTGTTGCTCATCATTAATCTTGTAGATGGAATTATTGATATGGAACATGTAATGTTAAAAAGTTTTCTTTTTTGTTTAAATATTGGAATACTTACGAAAGCGGAATGCAATAATACTCATCCAGATCAAAGCGGAAAGTGAGTAAATATTCTTTCTGACAAAACATGTCGAAATAATTGATTGTATGTTGTTTTACATTAAATTCCGGTAATTTTCACTCATATATGGAGACGAAATACATGAATATTTGATTTATATGTGTTATTCAATTTTTAAATAGTAATCATGATTATGGATACACAGATTTCTAGTTATTGTATTTTATTCCAGGTTAAACTGCTGCACACACTTCTTTCTATATAATGGAGAATGCAAAGGTTTGTTAAAATAGTGATCGCTTGACCTTATACAAATTTACTGCTCATCATTTTTCAATTGATGTTGAATAAACACTTTTTTTCAGAGTGCCCACCCGGATTTTTTGGAGACAATTGTTCCCGTCAGTGTTACTATCCTTACTATGGTCGACTTTGTCTGTACATGTGTCAGTGTGACAATAACACATGTGACCATGTTATAGGATGTACTAACAACACATCTATGGATGCATCAACAAAAGGTTGATAACTCATTAACATTGTCTCTTCAGTTAAATAGTAAAACTACTGTTTTATCTATGTAAAGTATTTCATGTATCAGTGTCCTATCTTTTTCTCCAGGTGTTTTTCCTCGTGAAAAATTTACAGATTCAACTACACATTTATCAAATATTTCAGTAACAATTAAAAAAGAAATGACCACAATGCAGAAAAATGACAGAGGTAAAAATCAAAAAACAACGACAAAGCTGAAAACACTAATAAAATATATTGGGAGCATTGTGATATCAATAATAGTAATGTGTACAATAATATGGATGTTGATGTCAATATGTAGAAAACAGACAGTAAATATAGCTAACGACATAGCGTCAGTTTACATGGAAATCGATGATGGTTCGAACCACACAGAACCTCGGGATGAAACACTCGGCAGAACTGTATTAGATGAGTCATGCACAACTCTTGATGAGACAACGGAAGAGAGACCACAACTCCCAGCAAGGATGACCATTGTTGTGACTTCAGATGAAGACACGCCTACTTCGTGTTTAAACACAAGCGAAATTATATTTACAGACATATGAAATGAATCAGTTGTGTAACGTGTGAATGAGCGACTTCTCATTTGATAGATTACCTGAGGTCAATTAAAGGCATTCATTTTCTAATGATTTTCGAAAGTTAAGCATGAAAATCATCAGAAAAACAAAAGATTTCAATCACTTGTCGAGAATATATTAGGTAAAGACATGGAAAGAGAATGGAATTAGATTTTTTTCCGTTTCAGCAATATGCTCTGCTGCATAAAGATATAAAAAGATCATTGAATGAAGTAATGAAGGAAAATATATGTTGCCAGGAAATGTCTTTAAATCTAATTTTGTACAATGTCCTCTTTTCTGTATTGTCTACGAGGAAAGGATATATTTGTGTACACTGGAAATCATTTATGAACTTAATTTCATTCAGTTTTGATAGTTTTCTGACACTTAATTTACCACCATAAATGAGCGGGTTATGAAGAATGTAAATTCATATCAGGCTACAAACATGTATAGCAAACTGCATATCATATAAATATACTATGACTTTCCAAATCTGTTCTATGTTTCCTACAGCTACAGTGGTGTTACTGATATATCAAACCAGACAGATTTACACGTGTATCATTAAATATGTAGACTATTTAAAAAAAATAACTATTTCGGTAAACCTGCTTTAATAAATTCATGTTCCATGTTAATGTGCATGTTTATTATACTTCAGGTTACTTCAACTGTAACCCATTTTATCTGTATTATATGTTTGAACACGGTATAAAATGTTTTGAGATATTTTTTGGATACATATATACGTTACAGCACAGCTGGTGCAAAGTCAAATCGTAACTGATCATGAGACTGACATGGATAATACGGTACCACCCTGACCAATGAGGTACATGAAGCTCTTTTTACAATATAAAAATGCAAAAGAACATCGAAATTGCGCCCAGAATGATTCTTGCTTCCTACACAAATGTTTGTAGAGCCAGAGTAAAATGTCTATTGAATAGGAGGGCAAAGGTCCAGTCCAAATATATGACAGTCGTCTACAATCATTTTAAATGAATTTCACTTAAGCATTTAAATTTCCTAATTACCATTGACATTGATGATGACCAGTAGAAGACGCCCATAGAATCAAGGTTAAAAAGGTAAAATATCAAATTTGAATTTTAAAAATTAAAAGGTAGGCCATTTTTTTTTTAAATTTTTGTTTGCCCTCTCCCGACCGACTGACTAAAAGTGGTCCGACTCAAAACTTTTTTTAACCTCCATTTTCATCCCATTAATAACTTTTCAGCTTCATATTCGCATGTTTTTTGAAAGAAAAAAATCCCCTACCTACCTACCTACCCATTTTTTATATCCTGAGCCGGGCAAGGGCAAGCAAACATTCTTTTAAAGATGGCCCAATTTAAACAGTAACACTTAACATTTTTAACTTAACATCACTCTCATATTTTCTACAGAGATGCAAAGGTCTCACAGGAAAAATATAAAGAATATTAGGGCAAAACCAATGATAGGCGTTAACAAATGTTTATTTACATCCTTGACATTGCTTTTTGACCACTTAGTCTCTAGTACTTGAATCAGTGATGCTGAATGTCAATAGACTATCTATAGTATTATTATAGAGAGTGGATAGTGATTCGTATTGATAATTAATTACTTGGTAGTTGAAGGCTAGAGTAGTAATAGAAGTTCAATATTGAATACTAGTAATATGAAAAAAAAATATCGAATTGTGTTTGTGTGATTTGGGGGCATCTTTAAGATGCCCATGTAAACATATATTAATACTTAGGTTATCATGTATCAATTTGGTAATAATATATATAAAAATAATACAAACCCTTTTCCATTTCACATCCTGTATCAGACCGAGGCACTAGCTATCAGCCAGAGGGTCGAAAGCGCGAGGACTGATATTACTCAAGAGCTTTCTGTTTCAGTTTCTTTTTATTTTGAAGAAGTAGTTGTCTATGATTTCAAACACACTGGTCTTTGATATTGTCAACTACATTATTATTCATATTTTGGCAACGAAGCTAAGTAGAATATTTACTGTAAAATAATATGTCAAATAAATGCATGTATGATATGTCATTAATATTATAATAACAAAGACATTCTGAATGATGGCGAAACTCATAACTCACATACTAGTCCACAGATAAAGAACCAGTCTACGAAAATGAGGAAGGAAAACATTCGACTAAAAAAAAAACACAAACAAACAAAAACAACGACATTACCTCACCTACAAAAAAATATATATATATTGCATCGTCAAATTGATACATAATTTCTTTTTGATTGCATTATAACAAATACTTAGCCTGTTGGATTAAATAATATGTAATTGAACTTTGGTCTTTCTCTCTTATTCCTCAATTTAATTTGAAGAAAAACTAATTGAACATATAGTACGAAATTATCTGAATTACAATTAATCACTTCAGAAATTTACGTGAACATGCAAGTACCATGTAAATAAACAAATCTAAATTTCTCCTTATATACGGAAAAAACAAGTGTTTTGATAAAGTCCAACAGGATTTTTTTTAATTATCAGTGAACCCTGAATCGACTTTCCCACCAAACATAACAATCTGAGAAAGGAAAGAACAATTGCTTATTACATAATTGTTTATCGAATTAAAGGCATGTTTGAAACATTGTAAGAAAATAACATATTAAATCAGCTGTGATTTAGGACTGGAAAAATTTTTTTAGACCTCAAACCACTCATTTTACAAGGCCTAAATTTAGAGAACTCAGATCTTTTAATTGGCGACAGAATTTTATAAATATCAAGAATTGAATTCTGTCCAAGATTATGCAAGACGATGGCTCAAATATGAAAACCTTAGAATTTTGTCAGAATGGATAAAAAGTACAAGATGGATTTTGAAAATCTCGTGTTAAATGATTGAAAAGCAATAACAATCATATATCCTTCTGTATTCTATAATTCAGATGTAACTAAAGAATTAGCCAGATTACATGAACATTATGTACTGGTCCCAGCTGACAAAGCAGGTATTATATAATTCATTTTTGTTTGTCGGACTCAATATCACAACTGCATTTTAGGGATCTTGAATTTAATTCTACAAGTGGTAATCCAACTTATACCCATAGTTCCTTTTCTCAGGAAGAGACTCTTAATTCACATGTCCGTATATTCCCAACAACCACATTGATTTTGGATTACCATATCTATATTGGATTCCAAAACTTCATAAAAATCCTTACAGACAAAGATACGATACACAGCGGAATCGAGCAAGTTTCCAAGCATTATTCTTTACTCCTCATGAAAAAA
Source organism: Saccostrea echinata (assembly GCF_033153115.1). NCBI lineage: Eukaryota > Metazoa > Mollusca > Bivalvia > Ostreida > Ostreidae > Saccostrea > Saccostrea echinata. Next base: position 14,585,156 of record NW_026889805.1, read on the forward strand.
TTAACAGCAGTGAAGGAGAAACTTCAGCAGTACTATAAAACAACATGTGAAAAAGGTGAAGATAAGAAACAACGATCGGTCAAAAAAATCTACAAACAATACAAAACTGTGAACAGGGCATAAAACATGAACCCAGAGATGGGATCAGTTGCCCAGGAGATGTAAGCATCCCCTGTTGACCGTTCACGGTAGCTCAGTCGGTAGAGCGCTCGCTTCGTGATCGGGAAGTCATGAGTTCGAATCTCGGCCGCGACTGACCTAAGTCGATAAAAAAAATAATTGGGTAGCAACTGTTCCTTCGCCATGAGCTCGACACTTTGAAGTGAAAGTTGCGGGTCCTTTAGATGAGACCTTAAAAACCGAAGCCCCGTGTCACGACAGACGTTGGACGATAAAGATCCCTCACTGCTCAATGGCCCTGAATGCCGAGTAAAGGTCAAAATTTGAAGCCCTTCACCGGTATATGGTGACGTCTCTATAAGAGTGAAAAAATTTCGAATGGGACGTAAAACAACATACAATCAATCAATCAATCTATCTATGTATTGATTAGGTAGACTGGACATTCTGTAAAGAAGTCAAATTTAGAATAAAAACCCCTAAACATTTGAAACAAGTCAGCCAACATAAGACTCAATGATAGGGTATATTTGTTAACAAGGTCATTATAACAACCATATAATTTACGAAATGCTAATTTTAAACGAGGTTACAGAAATCCCCGTAACATCAACTTATATGTCAGAAGCCTGCCTTTGATTAAATATCGATCGTACGCAGAGCATGCTCTTGTGTATCGAATCAGTTGGGGGAAATATTATATGCAGGAGATGTTGGAATATTACGGTACCATATAAACGCCATATGCAAGTGAAAGCAGAATAGTACTACATAAATAACGCAAGGTGGCAATGAAAAGCTGAAGTCACCTCCTTTGTCATACAATTTATTTGTCAGTTAGCCCTTCTCATGTGTACTTAGTAAAACATCCAAATATTAAACAGACGTGGCACACTCTGTGGTGTCTTTTATCATAAGTTCACTGGGATATATCAATGGGTTACTTAATTATGAATTGAAGTAACTATTTTAATTGATAGAATGTCGCTGATATATCTGAATGTCGAGTTGAAGGCCACAGCAAGTGTTTTCCTCTTCGCATGTTGAAGTTTTTGAATAAATACTCCATAGGAATATAAAAAAAAATCGGCTAATAAAGGAGCACAATTAGTTTCCATCGAAGTTCCAACATTCGAAGAAGACCTGGTCTCTGAAGACTACATAAATGTTGTCAATAAGGAACTCCAGCATCCTTTTTATATCAGAGTATTATTGTGTAGTATAAGAGTGGTTTTTAACAAAGTAATTTTGTTGATGACCATCACAAGATACAAAAACTTCCAAATTGCATTTTTATTAAATAAGCAGTTGTCTATGATATCAAAAAGCTTAGTTCTTTTTATCTTGAGAAATGCTTATATTGGTATTAAGAAAAGTCGTACATGTTGATGTGAAGTGGTGTTATTCAAATAGCATCAAAACGTACGACTTTTTAACACTTACATAACCATTCCTCCCGGTAAATTAAAGACCAGGTTTTTGACATCATAGACAACAACTTTAATGACAAGAGGCCCTAGGGCTTTAACGGTCACCTGAGTATAAAACAACAATCCATTGAGGATCCATAGAGTATAAAATAAACTGAAGAGGAAAATTTCATTCTCGTGTATAACAGTATTCATAAAGATTATATACAGCAATAACCACAATTCGTGAATATTCTGTCTCGCTAATAAAGAGCCAATGACTATCTTATGAAAATAAGGTGTCGCGAAAATTTAGTGATCTACAGTACCTGAAGATGCTTCTGTATTGAAATGACTAATCACGGCTTTGTTCTTGAGAAGATTTTTAAATGATCTTTCCTATATATTCCTAACTAAAACTTTGATCAACTGTTGTGTCCCCTCTCTACCCTAGGGGGTCATGATTTGAAAAATTTGAATTAAAATTACCCAAGGATGCTTCCATAGAAATAAAACAAATCATGTTTTTGCTACTCTTGAGAAGAAGATTGTTAAAGATTTTTCCTATGTATTTATGTAAATCTTTGATCATCCATTGTGGCCCCACCCTCCCCCAGAGTCAAGATTTGAACAAACTTAAATCTATACTATCTGAGGATGCTTCCATGTAAATATAACCAATCATGGCTTTGCTGTTCTTGAGAAAAGAATTTTTTCAAGATTTTTCCTATGTATTCCAATGTAAAACTTTTGTCCATTGTGGCCCCACCCTACCCCCGGGGGTCATGATTGAACAATTTCGAATCTACACTTCCCCAGGATGCTTCCAAATAAGTTTCAGCTTTTCTGGCCCAGTGGTTCTGGAGAAGAAGATTTTTAAAGGTTTTTCCTATGTATTCCTACGTAAAATTTTGATCGTCCATTGTGGCCCCACCCTACCCCTTGGGGTTATGACTTTAACAAACTTGAGTCAACACTACCTGAAGATGTTTCCATATAAGTTTCATATTACCTGGTCCAGTGGTTCTTGAGCAGAAGATTTTTAAATGATGCCATTAATTTTTCACCAATTCTTAATTATCTCCCCTTGGAAGGAGGCGTGGCCCTTCATTTGAACAAATTTGAATCACCTTCACCCAAGGATACTTTGTGGCAAGTTTGGTTGAAATTGGCCCAGTGGTTCTTGAGAAGAAGATGAAATTGTGAAAAGTTTACGCACGACACACACCCGTTCGACGACGGACGTAAAAAGATAGCAATAGGTCACCTGAGTGACTCAGGTGATCTAAAATGGAACTCACAAATTCCCCTATCTTTTCACTGATCATCTGATCATCAAATTTTTGTTAAAAATCCTTATGATTCTACGCACAGGTACTTTGAACTTGATATTAAAAGGATTCAGTATTGAGTTTCTTATTAACAATATCTATGCAGTCTTTGGAGACCAGGTTTTCCAACAAACTATTGGAATTCCAATAGGTTATAATTGTGCCCCCTTATTGGGAGACCACTATTTGTGAAGCAAAATTATTAAAAACATCTTAAAGAAGTCTCTTGCTAAGACCTTCAATTTGATATTTGCATATATTGATGACATTTTATCAATTAACAATTATATTTATTTTCATCTATGTGATTCAATATATCCCAATGAACTAGAAATAGAAAGACGTTGATGGCAAACTAACAACTAAAGTTTATGATAAACATGACGACTTCAACTTTTCTTGCGTCAACTTCCCTAATTTGTACACCTTTATACCATAATCACCTGCATATGAAGCATATGTCTCCCAGTTGATTTGATAGGAAAGAGCATGATCTTTGTACAATCATTTTATAAAATAAGACAGAGTACTGACAAATAAGTTGATGATATAAGGATGTCTACAATCTCTTTTTTATATTGTGACATTATGTTTTTTTTTTGGAAGTTGCGATTGTATCATTATGTCAAATACATTAGTTTGTTATATTCAGTAAAGAATAGTCTCTATATTCTCTATTTAGAGAAACAGTCAACATAACTGATATTAGCTTCTCCAAATATTATTGATAGTCATTTAATTTTTACTATTGACCAACAAACAGAGTTTTCCCACAATATTATTGATTCTGTTTAGAAGACTGATTTTATTGTGACATAATGATACTGTCACAACTTCAAAAAAACATAATATCACAATAAAAAAGAACAAGTAACACAATCATGGCAACTTAAAGATTCACTAACACTATAATCAATGTGCAGGATAATGCACTGGATACAAATGAGTTGCTAAATTTTAATAAATCAAAATAATATTTTATTGATTTGTTTTGTTTTTCATATAACAAAACAATTATTGACTGTGTTTTCGGGCAACACTGATTATGTTAGCCCCCAAGCTATGAAATAATGCCCGACGCAGAGCGCATCCAAGGGATGAAATATTGCCCAATGTGGAGCGTCATCCAAGGGATGAAATATTGCTCCAAATCCCAGTCAATAATTGTTTATTACTAACCAGAATCAAAATCAATAATATTTTGGGAAAAGTATTTGTTCAATTCAATAGTAAAAATAAAATGATTGTCAACATTTTTAGGAGGAGCTAATATCAATTATGTTGACTATTTATATACATATAGGGTTCATAAAGACTTTTCTTTACTGAATATAACAAATATCATTATGAAAACTCCTATTGCAATAAATCAAAAATAGTGCACACTTCTAGGGAATAGGTAACAACAGTTTATCTCAGTGACACAGGTGACCTAAAATCACTCGACAATTAATTTCTGACAATTAATAAAAAAATATATATATACCAATGCTTAATGTTACGATCAAATCTAATAAAACCATTGAGACTATTTATTAAATACATATAAAATTAAATAAATTAAATTAAGTGAACAAACATTCTCACAATTTTGACTGAATATTATGCATCAATGAAGAGATATCTTAAGAAAACAATTTAATTAACTGCTTCTTATTCCAGATTCATCATAAGTCCTAAAGCCTTAGCTATTGGAATCTTTTTACAAATCAGGCATTTATCACAATTGGTTTGTTTATCATCTGCCATCTGATATCTAAGTTACATCCTGATACAGAGCTTTGTAGACTACGACACAGCACAGGTTTGTCCTGATTGGTTAGTGTAATCATTGTCCGAGTCTGATTCTGAACTCGAGTCAGAGGACATTAATATATGAATGTCAAGGTCCTCTTTCCTCCGTAACCAATCAGAGAACTGCCGTGGTAATGTGTTCCACTCACTTCCTAGACGAGTGCGATGTCTGTACACATAGTCCAAACAAATTCTACAAAATAACACATGGTACAAAAAGTAATACTTTTGAATGGAATTAAAACATAACAATACATTGATACTGAAAAGTAAAAAAAGTATTTTTTGTTTTTATTTACCTTTTAAGTGTACAAGGATACAGCTGGAAATACAGAATATCATTTCTGTGGTCCTAAAAACAAATACATGTAGTCATTTAAATGTTAACATATCCACCTAAACACTCAGATAAAAGAAAATTTAAGTCAATTGTCTTCTTCAGTGTCTTATGAAAATTTTGTAATAATCAGTACATAGAGTTAACCATTTAAAATGTGCTTCAAAATTAAACCTACACAGAAAGAATTGACATTCTTAATATTTTACAAATCAATCCTTTTTTAATTTCCTTAAATGTTCATTATAGAAGTGTATACATTTTCTTGAAATGTGATTTAAAGAGACTTAATGCAGTTTGCGAATTTTTTAAATATATATACTGTCTGCTGAAGTGCTTTATATGTACTTAATCAACTGCTCTAATTTGTTTGAATTTGGTCATTTAACTTTTGATTATAAAACTTGAGATAAGCACCACTTGACTCTCTTCCTCATCATCTAGAATATTATTTCCACATCCCCCAAAGACAATCACTTCCTTGTCCTGTGTAACACATGCAGTGTGCCAAAGTCGTGGCTGATTGGTTGGAAACTGTGAAAGATGTGTCCATTGTAGTGATGTTATGTCTAGTATCCAAGCATCACCTAAAAATATAGCTTTCATCAAAAACTCTTTACAACAATGACAAACATAAATGTGTGCATCTTCCCTCAAATCTTCTATTTTTGATTAAGTTTTAATTTACTCAGTTCATCAAAGATCTGAGCTCTTTAATTTAAAGTTTTTCAAATATTCACTCTTCTGGTTGATTTCTTTTCACAACAAATAAGCTTATGATATCTTAGATAACAAATTAAATACACAAAAGATAAGTCAATTAAGTCTTATTGATCACTTTCTGTTTAATACTTCTTAACCTAAGAAAATCTTATACATACTGAGAGGTATGCAGTTGGTGTTGAAGCCTCCGTATACAAACATCTGAGTACTAGACAATGCATCGGCAGAATGCCAAGATCTCCCCTCAGGCTGTTCACTGCTCACACATAGACTGAAATACAGCAATATATTTTCATCCACTGAATATTTTCTCCTTTATTTCTTATATAAACTGACTTTTATTAATCAATCAGTTAGCTCTAAACTGTTTAGATCTGTTTTTTATGCTATCTTCACAGGGCTCAACATTAATGAACATCCAACCAACTCAGACTAGTAAAATGTTGGTCCGGTCTTGTTTATTTTGCAGCAAGTTGGCCATACTGGTCATGTAAAAATATCTCAAAAGTCCAAATGAGGCAAAACTATTATTTAGGGAATTCTAAAAGTTCAACTGTGCTGATGAAAATTAAGATAATCATGAAAAGATTTTGGAAACTTTACATGTTTTATTGTACTACATATATAATACTTATCAAATGAGAAACTTTTATGTTCAGTATCATTATTATACATATATTTCACCAACTTTGTTGATTTCCTGTAAAGACTAAATTCTACCAAGAGTTATCATTCCTGCCAGGTCAACTGTTGCACAGTTGTACATGTATGTTTTAACTTCAACAGACCTAGAACTAAATTTAGTTGAATTACGATATACATGTATCTCTATTCTTGAATTCAATAAGAAATTATTCAATAATATATCATTTTTTAAACCTCAAAAAATGAGCAACTTATGATATCCATCAAATTGTTAAAGGGGCCTGGACACAGTTGCATTGTTTACAATTTTAAATGCCTATTTTTATTAAAAAAAAAAAATAATAACTTCAGTTTAATGATTTAAACTTATACGAATATTCTAACAATTCAAAGACAACAAAATTCTTCATAACATTATGTTACACACCTGTGTTTGTAAACAGTGCACGAGCTCTGTTATTGTTAGTGCTTATGTTTTACTGGATGTTTTCAATCTGTTTAGTCTGCACACATCACTGAGCACAGACTGACAATGTGGGTGAGTTGGTTTTGCCTTTTCACATTTCTACTCTCAACTCTCTGGCCTATAGTTTTAATATTTTCATATATACACAACAAAATTTCTACTTTTCTTAAGCTTTCTGGATAAAGTTTACTCCGTGAAAATGCAAGGATATGTCAATCAAATGCGTCCCGAAAATCGTAGTTTTAATAATTTTCAGATAAAAGAATTTTCTAAACAGGCTTCAATGTGAAATACTCTAGCAGCATATAAATCATGATATTATTTAAAAATATGAGCTTCAAATCTGTGTACCAGCCCCTTTAACATTTAAGATGTCAGTTTTTGTCTATGTTAATAATAATGATTGTCTAATATACAATACCACTCCAGGTTATATATTCATATATGTACATGGATTATCTAACCAGCCACTCCAGGTTGCTGTATCAGATCTAAACAGTGTATGGCATAATCATATATCAATATGTATATACATTGTAAATTACTAGTCACTCCAGGTTGCTGTACTCAGACACATGTGCAAAGATTATTTTATCTGCTACTCCAGTTTATATTTTATATATGTTCATGTACATGGATTATCTAACCAGCCACTCCAGGTTACTGTATCCAGATCCAAACAGTGTAATTATAGGGAAAAACTATCTTCTCATTTGTTATTAGCGACTGTTAATGCTGATTTAATGTTCACAACCGAGTTTTACCGATGAAGCATAAGCGGAGCCGGTAAAACAGATGTTTGAGACATTAAGGACCCTCTCTACACTCCACCCTAATTTCAGCGTACTTTTGTGTAGTTAGACTGACCCATCATTTGATATAGAAATAGAATAAATTGTAATCTGCACTGTATGGCATAATTTAAAATAAATCCAAGTATTCTAAACATTATATTAGACCAAGATAGAGTAGTTGAAAACTTTATTTGCATGTATTTTCTCCATTTGAGTAAGCAAAAGCGAATTTTATTTATAATTACTTCATTATCTTTGAAGATTTTTCCTGGATAAAAAAGGCATGCTCCCTATATTAAAAATGAATTAGTTAATTTCAAAATATCCTCATTTATGCCATATAATTTTCTCAAAGTCCAAAAAACATTTTTCATCAGTGTATAGAGGGTCCTTAAATCAGCATTAATGATCACAAATACCAGATGAGAAGATATTTCTTCCTTTTCTAATGCAATTGATGCATTTTGTTTGATGTTACATCTTATTTTTTGAATTTAGTTCTATGTAATACTTCAAGAAGAATTGTGTTTTTGTGTCCCTCTATTATGATGTCACAATTAAAAGCTTTCACTCGTTAATGCTGTTTTACTGCTCAAACATCAGTGCATTAACCAATCAAAATGCATTTTACAAAACAATTGCATTTGAATTCATATTCATATATATACATAGCTTATCTTACCAGCCACTCCAGGTTGTTGTATCCAGATCCAGACAGTGTAAGTCATTCAGTCGCAGATTCCGATGTCTTCCACCAAAAATAAATACCTTACTGCCAAACCTTACAGCAGAAGAGGCTGCCCTTGCAGAGGGCTTTTGTCCCTGTCATGAAAATTTGAGATTTTTTTTTTCCATTAAAGTCAACGAAGAAATATGATGTTCATTTCAAATTAAGCTTTAGTCATTAAATTATATAACATTACATTTACATGTACCGTTTATGAATTAAGATGAAGAAAATAGAGCACATACTTGGAAAAAAAAATCAGATACATATTATAATTTATACCTTGTGCTCTGCTAGACTCCATTTCATTGTGTTAAAGTCAAATGTGCACAATTGATTGTTCCAACCTCTCTATACAAGGGGGAAATAAATCATATATTAAATAGGAATTATTTTCTCAAATCCTTGGACATGTATTTGTAAAAGCACCTATTTATTCTCAAAACTCAACTACTAAATATGAATTGCAAAATATATGGCAGATGTTTTTGACTATAATTGTTTTGAAGATTATTTACATATCTAATTAAGTACGCTAAGCTTTACAATCAATTTAAAGTTAATCATAGAAGGTAATGTACAGTTTTAAATGTGTACATACATGTTCAGATGTTTCATCTTGGAAAAATGACCTGCATTCTTCCAAATACATACTGTCTCTGGAGTAATCAATTATTCCGTATCCACCAAAAGTATAAAACCTGGAAAAATGAGAAAGGAAATTGAAATGAAAATGTAGCAAAATTTATTACATATACCTTTGTTTATAGAATGACCATGCAAATATCACATTCATGAAGTACATTTAGTATATACCGTATATACTCGCCCACAAGTCATTTTTTTTGGAGTTAAACTTTGGTCCAAAACTCTTTATCTGACTTATACGCCAGATATAAAATGATTGGTATTTTAGTGGGTTAGTCCCTCTAATGTAAGCTTAACAAATACAACTGACTTATAGGTGGATCAACTTATAGGTGAGTATATATGGTAATAATCATTGTGATAATTCTGAAGTAAAAATTACAGTAAGCCTTTAAATCAAGAGTACCAAATCTTCATTCCTAAAACTTAACAGATTACCTTTTTTGCAATGGACTAGATAATTGTAATAAACAAAAAATGAGACCTGGCCTTTTTCTTTGGTTGGATGATGTTCATTAATTCTCTAAATAGTATGTAAATAAATAGTAAAATGAACTATTTAATAACCTAAAATAATAGCATCTATGACCAAAAAAAGGAAACTGTATGTATAGATGTACCAAATGAGTCATATTGTCTCATGTTCATTAATAATTAATGGTAATAAAAAACCTGTCAAAATGAAAGATGATCTTGACAAATGACCTTCAATTTTTTTTATCTTCATATTAATATGAATTTCATAAGAACTGATTTCATATTATACTATTTTCAGATTATTTTTTATGTTATCCATTTCATGTAATTGTATTTTCATATTCATGTACAGAAACTATTTTCAATCTGCAATTGTAACCATGGTTTTTTCTGGATATAGCTTTGAAAACCAATAGGGAACATCCCTAAGACCTAAGCACTCAATAAATAAGAAACACACACCAACAGATCCATGCAAAGTTCAGATATTACGGTATCCAAAAATTAACTTTTCCTCCATACATCACAGTACCTAAGATTTTTTACCTCTAACCTTGAAAAACAATAGTTATCTCTTTCATATGATTTGATCTTTACTTGTGAACTCAGTAGAGTTATGCAACCAAGATTCATCACCATAAACCAATGAGACATCTGTCTGCCAGGCCATAAACAATACAAGAAGATGTAAAAAAAAACAATTATTCTGAATTAATCCCTGTACATATCTATGATTTTGGTTGGTGGATGGGTTGGAAAGAGAAATCAAAGTCACTTACTGAATTATTAACTATAATAAATTCCAACTATGAAAATGCTACAATAAATATATGGATATAAGTTGAAATTAAAAAGATGCTTGAGTTTCTGATTGACAATATCTTTCTAGTTTTTCGAGATCAAGTCCTCCAACAATCTGTCAGAATTCCCCCCAAATGCACCCCATTATTAGAAGACCTATTTCTGTATTCATGTGAAGCAGAATTTGTTCAAAAACATATACATGAGAGGAAGAAAACACTTGCTGTGGCCTTCAACTTGACACTTAGATAGATTGACGACATAATATCAATTAACAATACATGTAGTTACTTCTATTCATATGTTGACTCCATACGAAATAAGATACCGCAGAGTCTGACACATCTATTTCATATTTTGGATATTTTACTTAAAAGAGATGTTAATGGTAACCTTACAAAACTTTATGATAAACATGATGACTTCAACTATTTTATCATCAACTTCTCTTATTTCTGTAGCAATATACTCTTATCACCTGCATATGGAGTTTATGTCTCCCAGTTGATTCAATACGGAAGAGCATGCTCTACATATGAACAATTTCTAAAATGAGGAAAAACAAGTTTATGAAACAAGGATATCAACAGTCTTGTTTAAGGTCAACATTTCACAAGTTCTATTGTCAATACAATGATCTTGTCAGCAAATACAATCTATCATCAAGTTGAATGCCTACTGACATTTTTCTTACTAATTATTTGGCCATTATTTTGCACACTGAATTGTCTACGGATTTTTCCATTTGAGCAATCATGACAAGGAGCACATAGTGGGTATGACCAGTCAACAGGGGATGCTTACACCTCCATGGCACCTGATCCCACCTCTGATGTTTATAGAGGTATGTGTATGCTCTGCTCCCAATTTCTGTTGTTGCAATGGACTTTTGAGCTTGATTACTATTAGTTATTTCTATATTTCATCCATATAAACATTGTACAAACTTACTTTTTCTCATAGAACCATGACACTGCTTTGTCCCGTGGGCTTGGTGAAGGACTAGTGGAAACAGGAAATACACCCTCCCATTGTAAGGTATTTAGGTTAAGTTTATATAGAGTATTGAGGTAACCATGGCTTGCATGTCCTCCAAAAACATACATAGAGTCATCCTGGGCACAAGCAGAACATCCAGAGGCAGCTATAGGGTGAACATCTCTACTTTTGCTTAAAAACCTGTTCAGAGTATATAATGTAAAATACTTATAAGCACATCTTAAAAACATTATTATTACACAGCATATACATATATATATATACAGTATAAGTAAACATTTATTCACAAAAACAAAACTAGACTATACATAACTGCTTCGTATACACCATGAAAAAAAGTAAATCATACCATACTTGAAATTCTGTATCATAGATCCACAGTTCACTCGGTGGAAGATATGCTAGATGATACGGATCAAAATCATCCTACAGAACACAAATGATTAAAGAATGGTTAAAGAGAGTTAGGACGGTAGGATGGGATTATATAAAATTTCATGAACATACTCATAGCACCTTGGCATAAAAAGCAACATGGATTAACAATATAATATGGTGTATGTAGCAATATCATCAATTATCAATTATAGTAATCAGCTGGTAATGACGTGAAAAGATGTTGGTAACAGTGAAAACACTTCTGTATCTGTATATGGTACATCGTGGTAACAAATACTGGCTTTTATACGATGGGAGAGAGGCACTGTCGATGTTATTGACAAATCTTGTTGAGGGCAGTCTTGAAGGCCTCAGATTTTGCGCGCACTGTGTCTTCGTCAAGTTGGTTCCTTATAATCACTGTGTCTATGAAAAATGAGTGTTCGTATTGCTTTGTTTCAGTTGGTGTTACTTTAAAGCTTCTGGAGTTGTTTTTCACTTGTTTTGTTATCATATTATCTGAGATGCAATTTCCAAAGTTCCTTGGTTTTATTATAGCGAGCGCAGCAAGCGGCGCAAAGCGCCACTCGTCACTGCGAGCTCTAACGACAACGCCTGGGCGAAGAGAAAATTCGGACTACTCCACATTCATTCAATAGAATTTTTTTCCGCAGTAACTTTGGACCCACAATGCATCGCTTGTTTAAGCTACGTTCTTGCGAGAATGACAACAAAAGTTCAACAAAAAATAAACTGGTCTTGATTTAATGGATATATTGCAGATAAATAGTATATAAAACGTTCCTCATTAAAACATGCTAGCGGTCAGGCTTTGGTTTGGTAATGCAACTTACATACGACGTCCTGTGACGTCAGAGTCTAGACGTACAATATGTCACGTGCGGTTTGAAGAGATGGGTCTAATTACAGTTTATAAAAGTATCTGCGCTCGCCCTAACGGTCACATCGTCAACATATTACGTTTTTGTTTGGAGGGTGTTATGAAATCAGAGGGAGGTAGCGCCGGTACCAACCCCTCAACCACCTTATATAGCAATACCAAGCGGAGACTTCTTCTTCTTTTTACCAGTGTAGGGAGTTCCAACTCGGATGCTATCCTGTTTATGTAGCCCTCTTTCCTAGTTCGATAGTCCTGTTTGATTAATTGATTTGATTAATTTCCTAAATTTCACTTACGTTATATCCTCCCCACACTATCATGTATTTATCTGCCAAAACTGAAACATGACCAGTGCGTTCAGGTACAGCTCTATTCTTCCTAGGTTTCAACTCTACTTTCGTCGCTCCAGTCATAGCTGTCCTCCATTTGTCAACAACCCGGAATATTGAACCCGATGTTAATTACATTCTCTATCTCCAAGGGTTCAACGAAAGAGAGGCGAACGTGTTGATTTTATAACTTGATCTAATTTTCACTCTATAATGTTGATTGACCAACTTGGGCCATCTTTGTTGATGCAGAACAAATACAATCATGTATACTTTCAAATATCTCGAAATAAAATTCAGTATTTATACAGTCTGAAAAATAGGAGAGGGGTATTATTATGGTCATATCTTTACCTTGATTGTAATTTCATCCGTTTGACTCCTGGAAATTCCAGAGATGGGATCGCCTAGGAGAAGTAAGCATTCCCTGTCGTGAGCCCTATATATTGATTTATATTTAGTATAAAAACAAACATTTAACGATTGGAATGAAATATATCAAAATACGACTCTATCAATGATAGGATGTATTTGCTAACAATGTCATTATTACGACATAGAATTTACAAAACGCTCTCTTTAAATGAGGCTGTTGAAATCCAAGTAGTCACTAACATCAACTTATCTGTCTGTAGCCTGATTCGGTTAAAAAATTGATCGTACTCAGAGCATATAATCTTGAGTATCGAAGTAGGGAGGCATAAACACCATATGCAGATGATATTGGAATATTACTACATAAACAAGCATTCTGAGAGTATTGCATTAGCAATACTAGTCCCCTACCGGCAAGTGTAATCTGGTTCCCGTTAAGAATTGAAAATGCCATATTTCCGTCAAAAATTAATGAAGCGGGACGAAATGCAAACTTGATCTATAACTAATCAAGGTAAAGCCACATACCAAAAATCAGCTCAATATCTACAAGCGTTTAGAAGAAAATTGTGGAAAACCCGTAAAAATTGAAAAGGCCGTAATTCCGTCAAAAATCAATGAAGCAGAACGAAATGCAAACTTGATCTGTAACTCATCAAGATACACTCACATACCAAAAATCAGCTCAATATCTGCAAGCGTTTAGGAAAAAAGTGCGGAAAACCAAGTGGGACAGACTGACAGACAGACAGAGGGACAGACAGACAGACAGACAGACAGACAGACGGATGGACAGACGGACGGACAGACTCAGAGGAAACCTATAGTCCCCTCCGGTTTCACCGGTAGGGGACTAATAAGGCAAGTTGACGATGGAAAAGCTGTTCCAAGTCATCTCGTTTGTCAAACAATTTAGTTGTTAGTTGCCGTTATCGTCAAACAACCAAATATGAAACAGATGTGACAGACTCTGTAGTATCTTTTATTTAATTCAAGTTCACTGGATATCGAGTCGACATATGAATGAAGGTAACTATTGTTAATAAGTTAAACATCGTCAATATATCTGAATCTCGAGTTAAAGGCCACAGCAAGTGATTTCTTCTTTTCATGTAGAAGTTTTTGAATACATTCTGCCTTATAGGAATATTAAAAACAGATCTGCTTATAAATGAGCACAATTATTGCCCATCGATATTCCAACAGATCATTGGAAGACATAGTCTCCAAAGACAAGTACATAGATGTAGTCAGTGAGGAACACAAGCATCTTTTTAATATTAACCTCAGAGTACTTATGTGTAGAATCAGGGTGATTTTTTACGAAGTAATTTTCTAGATGACCAATAACGAGATATGAAACCTTTCGACTTCCGTTTTTATTGAGAAACCGTTGTCTATGATATCAAAAAGCCGAGTATTTAATTTGTGGCTATGTAAGTGTAGAAAAACCATACGTTTTGATGCTACTGAATTTCGAAAAATTTAATGATTTGAAATTTTCTAAAAAAATTCTTTGGAGTTTTTTTTTTTTTTTTTTTTTTTTTTTTTTTTTTTTTTTTTTGAGAATCCACATTTGATTTATACATGTACCGCTTCTAGAATTTGCTGTAGCACAGTGCGTCTGAAGTTATCCCTTACATCAGTTAATATTTTTGTGAGGAGTAAAGACATATATTTTTGCAAATCAATAATTCTGAATAAGTATATAATAAATCATTTGTATTAATGACGTATACACCTAACTATAGGATTAATGATGAATTGTTTAAATAACATCTAATTCTCCCATTTCTTCGTTACACATGAGGCACGATATTACGAACAATCCTTAGCTCAAGGGCATAAAGTAATGTAATACAAAATGTTAACTACCTACTCTATCAACTGCATTTTTCATTTCCCCCAATTTAATATGCTTTTTCAATTAAAAAAACGAGAAAAAGAGCTCAACTTACCTTCGAAGCGAATGCAAAAACAGGCCCGTAGCAACGGTTTCAAAAGAGGGGGGGGGGGCAACTTTAAAAAAAACAAACAAACAAACAAAACCCAAAAAAACAAGAGGCCAAATGGTCTTAACGGTCACCTGAGTATAATACAACACAGTAAAGAATCCATAGAAGTATAAAACAAAATTAACTGATAGACGGAGCAATGTTGCCAAAGACTTTCAAAAGTCTGGTAAATTAAAATACCCTTTCTTATTGTAACGTGCTAGACCCAAGTGATCTCCTTAGGATCATACATGTACTTGGTTTTCCCAAGTCTTACAGGGATGGTCATGTATGCAAAATACATGTATACAAATACAATGGACACTTGCCTATTGTGTAAGGTATTCAATATATACAGATATGTTTTTGTCACTTGCCTAGTGCTACAATTCAGTACACACAGACTTAGGTATACAATGTGGCAATTCGCCACTTGTCACTAATTACAATAAGTCACCCTGGCTCTCTGTGATTCTTTGTTCACATTAATAAAGTATAAAACAACTTTATCCAGTCTCTTGTCAACCATGAGTCTACCAGTATACCTCATCTAATGTCAAACAGATAACCACAGTGTAAACATGCTAAATAATCTTTATGTCAATCTTTTATATTGGTTTCCAAGCAAGAATCTGATTTTGAGCATGCTTTGCTCATTTAAACCAAACATTCATTTTTATTTTGTTTCAATATATATATAACATTCTTTCTTGTATTCTCATTCAATCAAATAATCTGTTAATTAAATTATATACAAGAATTTCTTGATTAACAACATCTAGCAAAGGGATTTTTGCTTCACTTATTACAGTTGTGTACTCTGTTTGCATCCTAGATACCCAGGAGCAAAGAAAAGACCCATTTACTTATAATTATATTTAATACATTAACATTGATATTATTGCATTTAGTTTAATTGCTTTGTACTCAGGGGTAGAGGAGAGAATTTTCAAAGCATTAATGAATTTTTGCTAATTAATCAATAGAGCCCCACCCAAGCACAAGAACCCCTGATCCAGGGGTCATGAAATTCACAATTTCGGAAGAGGCATCCTTTCTCATAATAACTCTGTATTTAGTTTGTTCTGTTTTAAGATTGTTTGCTCAGTACCAAGGGGCAGAGGAGAAGATTTTCAAAGCATTAATTTATTTACAGGTCATAATGAATACCCCCCCCCCCCCCCACGGAACCCCTAACCGATGGGCCATGAAATTCACAATTTTGAAAGAGGCGCTCTTCCTCATCATAATTATGTACCTAGTCCATATGCTTAATACCCAGGAGCAGAGGAGAAAATATTTCAAAGAATTAATGCATTTTCACTATATAATCATTAGAGCCCCGTCCTAACACAACAACCCCTGACCCAGGGGCTATGAAATTCACAATTTTTAAAAGAGGCACTCTTCCTCATCATAGCATTGTACTTAATTCATCAGATTAATACCCAGGAGCATAGGAGAAGATATTCAAAGAATTAATGCATTTTCATCATATAATCATTACAGCCCCGCCCTAACACCACACCCCTGACCCAGGGGCCATAAAATTTACAATTTTGGAAGAGGCACTCTTCCTCATTAAAACTATGTACTTAGTTCTTCGGCTAAATACCAAGGAGCAGAGGAGGAGATTTTTAAAAAATTAATGTATTTTCATTATATAATCATTAGAGCCCCGCCAGAACCTCTGACTCTGGGGACATAAATTTCACAATTTTTGAAGAGGGCTCAATGCTTATTACAATCATGCCAACAGTGTGACTGTTTGATGTCCAGGAGTAAAGAAGAAGATTTTTACAGATTGCATTAATTTTGATGGTTTTAGCCCCACTCCACAGGCCCTAGGGGGACAGGGAAAATGAATTTCACAATTTTTACTCCCCTTCACCCTAGATGCTATATGCAAAAAATTAGTTGAAATTGGTTCAATGGTTCCAGAGAAGAAGCTAAAAATGTTCAAAAGTTTACGGACGACGCACGACGGACGACGACGGACGAAAACAGATAGCAATAAGTCACCTGAGTGACTCAAGTCACCTATATGGTGACCTACATGTATATGGTGATTTACCTATATGTAAAATGTTGCTATATTAAATAATCATGTTATGTGATGTATGTGTTTAATTTCTTGTGATTATAATTTCATTATTTTGTGATATACATGTATATTCAGTATCTTGTTATGTATGTTCAATATCTTGTGATGTATATATTCGATAAACATCACAATATAATGAACACCAGATATTGAATATTCATCACAAAATTATCGTACACACATCACAAGATATTGAACATACATCACAATATTACCGAATATAGCAACGTTTCACAAGCCATAGTAACCTGTATAAAATATATGTTTTAAATCAGTTCATTTCAGTATAGTTTATTCATTCAAAACCAAGCTACATTTATGTAAATGGTACATGAGGTACAAGAACATATATACATATTATAATACAATACTAGGGTTCAAGTAATAGGGGATTCAAGTCTAGCTAGAAGAAGAACAAAAAAAAAATTCCTTTCAATAATAAATGTACCATTTCTTTTTAAATTTTGACATCTCTTGAGCACATTTCACAAAATTTCATAGTATTTGGCTTACAACCAAAATGTTTGGTTCAAGAATTTGCAAATGTTTTAAAGCATTACATTCTAAAATACATTGATATTCATCTCCTATCTGATTAGTATCACATAGATAACAAAATCGTTCATTTCTTCGAGTGCAATGCCACCTTCGTTTCAAATAAGGGATGGTGATTTGTTGTTCTAAATTTTCAAGGGTTTTCCTAAATTTACAGGTATATTATTTAGACAAATCATGCTTCACGGATCATGTCACTTTTTTCGCACATTTACATTATATAGCTAGAAATATTTGCGAAATTCAAAATTCTAATATTGTAGTACATTAAGATTTATGAAATTTCACCTGTCGCTACAATATTTCATGAAACGTCACTTGGCGAAATTTTGAATTGAATTGGAGGGGATTTGACTGTTTTATCGCTAATTATAGATGATCAATGAGTAAAAACAAAGTCAAGAATGGCAAGGTCATTTAACATCTTAGAGCACCGCAATCTGATTAAAATCAGATCTTTGTAACGCTCCGAAATCCTGATGGTCTTTGTACAGCGACCATCAGAATTTCAGAGCGTAGCAAACATCTGATTTTAATCAGATTGGGAGCACCGAGCTATTAAAAATTCTGTCTACGGACAAGAAATTATCCGAAAGAAACTAAAATGTTTTTGGATACTGCCTACAAGTATTTAGGACTAAAGTATAGAAGGACTGTCTGACATTTTAGATTATCAACTCCTGCGATACCCCATGCAATACCCCGCTTATCGCATGGACGGAGTGGGGTCTGTCAGCTAACATCCGCAACTGTACTCGGCAGTGCTGGTACCGGACATCCATGACTGTACCTGCTCACTAATATCAAAAACGGAATGTCAGAGCAAGATTTTCCGGATTGTTCAACATATTAAACTATATGTTTTTAATTAAGTATGGATTGTTTTTTAATGAAAAATACGAAATGTGTTAATATGGAGGAAAGAAAATTTCTGATTTTAAATAAATCTACTTTATGGAAGGCTGTAATCGCCAAAACGGTAACGATAACTGGCTTAGTGAATATATCGCGGAAAATATATGTAAACTTGACTATGCCTAAATTTTGTATATCTATGACTGTATACCTGTGCCTGATATACACCATCTGCGACTGTACCTGTGCCGTACATACACACTACCACTGACTCAACCCGCGCTTGATTAATAACATCCACGACAAAAAATTCTGTGGATTTTCTCCGATTTAAATTTAGAATGAATTCAATCAAAGCGCAATTAACGCTAATCTTTATATTACCCATGACAGTGATACCGAGACAAACGATGTCAGCAGTGATTAGGGAAAGATCCAAAACTTTTACAGCTTTATGTTCAGAGTACAATATGAGCCAGGTCTTTAATTTTTTTTTTTTTTTTTTTTTGGGGGGGGGGGGGGGGCTGGGGGCATGATTTCAATATCCTACGTGCTCAATAATAATGATGAATTTAAAATGAAACATCCTAGTATAATTATAGAAAATATACGAGTAAACAATAAACAAAGTAAAATAAAAAAGGAAATTAAAATACATATTGAAATTAATTTGTAATCCTTAATTTTATGTTAGAAAGTATAAGTACGTCACAATATTATTAATTTCACCCATTTTATTGATCACGCAAGAGGTGTCAATGAAAAGCACAGGTTTTTTTCCCCATATATATACATTTGTATGTCTTACGATATATACGGGTGGAATGGGCTGATCCACCCGTTTTCAATGAGTTATATATAAACATCTCAAGTGCACCGCAGGAAATAGCCTCCAATGCCCTAAAAAAGAATAGTTCCTGACAAAAAAAATTATTTATTTACAAAGTACATAAAATTTACTAGGCACAGGTATCAAAGTTGTAAAAATAAGCTGGAAGACCCCCCCCCCCCCCAAAAAAAAAAAATTCTCAAAAGAAATAAAAATTAATTTTATATGCATGGAACAATTAACATCATGACTGGTCGATAACCGTGGCGTGATACCTGAAATATGTAGGGTATGGTATTAAAATAATTGCTCATATTAAAGGAAATTAATGCTATAATTATCGATAACATCCGAAGAAAATATTTGTATAAGTAAATATTCTTATTAGATCCGCCTCTCTAAGATTCTGCAATCAGTTGTCTGGAATCAATCTATAGGGAATATCGGTGAAAAGCGTTAATAGCACCTTTATAAAAACGTAAGGAATTTCTTGGGATGCAACATCAACAACTGTACCTGTCCTGACAACTGTACCGGTGTCTGATTGACAACATCCACGACTGTACCTGTCCAGTACACACACTTTATTCTACATCCATGACTGTGCCTGTGCTTATAAACAACATCCATGACTGTACCTGTCCAGTACACACACTTTATTCTAGATCCATGACTGTGCCTGTGCTTATAAACAACATCCATGACTGTACCTGTCCAGTACACACACTTTATTCTAGATCCATGACTGTGCCTGTGCCTTATAAACAACATCCACGACTGTACCTGTCCAGTACACACACTTTATTCTACATCCATAACTGTACCTGTGCCTTATAAACAACATCCACGACTGTACCTGTGCATATATACACACTTTATTCTACATCCATAACTGTACCTGTGCCTTATAAACAACATCCACGACTGTACCTGTGCATATATACACACTTTATTCTACATCCATGACTGTACCTGTGCCTTATAAACAACATCCACGACTGTATCTGTCCAGTACACACATCTTACTCTACATCCCTGACTGTACCTGTGCCTTATAAACAACATCAACGACTGTACCTGTCCAGTACACACACTTTATTCTACATCCATGACTGTACCTGTGCCTTATAAACAACATCCACGACTGTACCTGTGCATATATACATACTTTATTCTACATCCATGACTGTACCTGTGCCTTATAAACAACATCCACGACTGTACCTGTCCAGTACACACACTTTATTCTACATCCCTGACTGTACCTGTGCCTTATAAACAACATCCACGACTGTACCTGTCCAGTACACACATCTTACTATACATCCATGACTGTACCTGTGCCTTATAAACAACATCCACGACTGTACCTGTGCAGTATACACATCTTACTCTACATCCATGACTGTACCTGTGCCTTATAAACAATATCCACGACTGTAAATGTGCAGTACACACACTTTATTCTACATCCATGACTGTACCTGTGCCTTATAAACAACATCCACAACTGTACCTGCGTATGACACACACTACATCTATGACTACCTATGCCTTATAATCAAGATTTACACACAACTCAGGGTTTAAGAGGTACGTATTGTATACTGTATTTGGACCATCCTACCATAAAAAACAACAATATTTAAACAATTTTCTTTCACTCACAAATTTTGATCTTTAAGTGTGTACTTGACTCTTGAAATTTGACCATGAAAATCAATTAGAATCAAGTTCGAGACACAATTAATCATCAGTGTACAGGTGGAAAACTCAAATCTATAAGTCAACATATAGCCAATTACTATTATTAATTTTAATTAATTTTAATAAACATTTGTCGTATACGTTTGACGTATAATCAGTTGTAAACTATGATAATAATACCCCTCAACTTTGGGGTTGGCACAGAAGAAGGTATAAAAATGTTTTCATAGTTGAAAACATTTTAGGATGGAATAGTGCATTTTATCGTGTTAACAAAGAAAGACCTATCGAAAATAGTTATTGCAGTACATGTAATACTACATGTATCTACACTTCACAATTCAATGTTTAAATGGCATTCAAAAGAATTAAAAAAAAAAGAAGTCTGTGAGCCAATGCTCACTAGTAATACCCCCGCTTTGACGTGAATGTACACAAGTTCAGTTATGGACAGAGACAAGAATGAACAAGAAGTTGACGTCAGATTCGTACAAAAATGAATCCCACAATATGGCATGCCTAAACAAAGAGTGTGCTAAAATTTCAAGCATCTGCGAAGAGTAGTTGCTGAGAAAACTGTGACGAAAATTTTGTTACGGACAGGCAGACAGACTGACACACAGACAGACGGACAGACAGACACACACACAAGGGTAAAACAGTATACCCCCCTTTCCTTCGGAGCGGGGGTATAATAATGATGACAATAATAACAATGATGAAACATGACATAAACAGGAGGGGAAAATGAGGAAAAAGTTGGACTTTTTTTCATGTGCTTAAGAGCCCTCTATACACTGCACACTAAAGAGTTCTAATTTTGTGGTACATTTATGCAAATAGAGTAATCTGCCCTTTCAATAAGAACAAGCATTCTGAGAGTATTGCAATAGCAATACTAGTCCCCTACCGGCAAGTGTAATCTGGTTCCCGTTAAAAATTGAAAATGCCATGATTCCGTCAAAAATCAATGAAGCGGAACGAAATGCAAACTTCATCTATAACTCATCAAGGTAAAGTCACATACCAAAAATCAGCTCAATATCTGCAAACGTTTAGAAAAAAATGCGGAAAACCCCGAAAAAATGAAAAGGTCGTAATTCCGTCAAAAAGCACTGAAGCGGAACGAAATGCAAACTTGATCTGTAACTCATCAAGATACACTCACATGCCAAAAATCATCAATATCTGCAAGCGTTTAGAAAAAAAGTGCGGAAAACCAAGTTGGACAGACAGACAGACAGACAGACAGACCGACAGACGGACGGACAGACTCAGAGGAAACCTATAGTCCCCTCCGGCTTCACCGGTAGGGGACTAATAAAATAAATTGAAACCGGAGGGGACGATAGGTTTCCTCTGAGTCTGTCCGTCCGTCTGTCTGTCAAACTGTCCGCCTAGCTGTCCCTCTGTCCCACTTGGTTTTCCGCACTTTTTTCTAAACGCTTGCAAATATTAAGCTGATATTGGTATGTTAGTGTGTTTTGATGAGTTACGGATCAAGTTTTTTTATTTCGTTCTTCTTCATTGATTTTTGAGGGAATTACAATCTTTTTAATTTTTAAGGGTTTTCCACACTTTTTTCCCAAACGTTTGCAGATATTGAGTTGATTTTTGGTATACGAGTGTATCTTGATGAGTCACAGATCAAGTTTGCATTATGTTCCGCTTCAATGATTTTTTGACAGAATTACAGCATTTTCCATTTTTAATGGGAACCAGATTACACTTGCCGGTAGTGGACTAGTATTGTTAATGCAGAAAGCTTGTCTCAATAGCTTTAATACGCATGCTTGAATAAACCATATGATAGCAAGAATGATAGTAAAATTCTGCCACCTATCGCAGAGTTAATTTAGAAAGGTGACATATTGGAATGATTTTTTCATATTCATATACCGAATATTTATGTGAATTTTATCAAAAAACATAACTTACTTGGGAAAACAAAGAGAGATAAGTCTATAATTTTGGTAAAACTTCATCTCTATAGAAATCAACGGAAAATATTTTTACTCCCCCCCCCCTTCACTGAAACAACAATTCCTTTTAAAGTATTATGAATTGTTATTTCAGAAATTCAAATTTATACCAATTGTTTCTTGTTTCAGGGGAGTGGGTTGTTGGGGAGGAGGGGGGGGGGGGGTATGAGGGTATAGAACATATATTTACATACTAAAAGCAGCAAAAATAGTCATTTTATTGCCAATGAATCTAATATGTCAGTTGACTTTTACATAAGTTAAACATACGGAGAGATTTGATGGTTATTTATCCATTTCCATGAGTATTTGAAAATCTGGATCACTTGTTATGTTTAAAACCCGATTTCAATTTATAAAATTGTCTAACCCTTCCCCCTCTTTAAGAGAAGAGTTTTAAATGAACAGTTAACTTTTTGACACTTGTTTTAAAATAATTAATCCATTACCTATAAACTCTTCTACAATAATAATAAAACTTGGCAGAAGTTGTGAAGGCGAGGATGGAGTATATCGAAAGAAGGAGTATTTCCTCTTAAAAAAAAAAGACTAAATCCCAAGCTTTCTTGCAGGATTATATGATTCAATTTTTTTGACGGAGTGGGGGTTGCATTGGGGGTAGGGGTTCGGGTCACAAACGACAAAAGAACAAACTTTTAGTAGAGCCTTGAGTAACTTTTCTTGGATGTTGTTAATAACGCAAAGATGCAGACATGGAAGTAGAATAAAGTGTGTGTACTGGACAGGTACAGTCGTGAATGTTGTTTTTAAGGCACAGGTACAGTCAGGGATGTAGAATAAAGTATGTATATATGCACAGGTACAGTCGTGGATGTTGTTTATAAGGCACATGTACAGTCATGGATGTAGAATAAAGTGTGTGTACTGGACAGGTACAGTCGTGGATGTTGTTTATAAGGCACAGATACAGTCAGGGATGTAGAGTAAGATGTGTATACTGCACAGGTACTTTCGTGGATGTTGTTTATAAGGCACAGGTACAGTCATGGATGTAGAATAAAGTGTGTGTACTGGACAGGTACAGTCGTGGATGTTGTTTATAAGACACAGGTACAGTCATGGATGTAGAATAAAGTGTGTGTACTGGACAGGTACAGTCGTGGATGTTGTTTTTAAGGCACAGGTACAGTCATGGATGTAGAATAAAGTATGTATATATGCACAGGTACAGTCGTGGATGTTGTTTATAAGGCACATGTACAGTCATGGATGTAGAATAAAGTGTGTGTACTGGACAGGTACAGTCGTGGATGTTGTTTATAAGGCACAGATACAGTCAGGGATGTAGAGTAAGATGTGTATACTGCACAGGTACTTTCGTGGATGTTGTTTATAAGGCACAGGTACAGTCATGGATGTAGAATAAAGTGTGTGTACTGGACAGGTACAGTCGTGGATGTTGTTTATAAGACACAGGTACAGTCAGGGATGTAGAATAAAGTGTGTGTACTGGACAGGTACAGTCGTGGATGTTGTTTATAAGCACAGGTACTGTCATGGATGTAGAATAAAGTATGTGTACTGGACAGGTACAGTCGTGGATGTTGTTTATAAGACACAGGTACAGTCAGGGATGTAGAATAAAGTGTGTGTATTGGACAGGTACAGTCATGGATGTTGTTTACAAGGCACAGGTACAGTCATGTATGTAGAGTAAGATGTGTATACTGCACAGGTACAGTCGTGGATGTTGTTTATAAGGCACAGGTACAGTCATGGATGTAGAATAAAGTGTGTGTACTGGACAGGTACAGTCATGGATGTTGTTTATAAGACACAGGTACAGTCATGGATGTAGAATAAAGTGTGTGTACTGGACAGGTACAGTCATGGATGTTGTTTATAAGCACAGTTACAGTCATGGATGTAGAATAAAGTGTGTGTACTGGACAGGAACAGTCGTGGATGTTATTTATAAGACACAGGTACAGTCAGGGATGTAGAATAAAGTGTGTGTACTGGACAGGTACAGTCATGGATGTTGTTTATAAGCACAGGTACAGTCAGGGATGTAGAATAAAGTGTGTGTACTGGACAGGTACAGTCGTGGATGTTGTTTATAAGGCACAGGTACAGTCTTGGATGTTGTTTATAAGGCACAGGTACAGTAATCGATGTAGAATAAAGTGTGTGTACTGGATAGGTACAGTCGTGGATGCTGTTTATAAAGCACAGGTACAGTCATGGATGTAGAATAAAGTGTGTGTACTGGACAGGTACAGTCATGGACGTTGTTTATAAGGCACAGGTACAGTCAGGGATGTTGTTTATAAGGCACAGGTACAGTCAGGGATGTTGTTTATAAGGTACAGGTACAGTCGTGGATGTTGTTTATAAGGCACAGATACAGTCAGGGATGTTGTTTATAAGGCACAGGTACAGTCATGGATGTAAAATAAAGTGTGTGTACTGGACAGGTACAGTCATGGACGTTGTTTATAAGGCACAGGTACAGTCATGGATGTTGTTTATAAGGTACAGGTACAGTCGTGGATGTTGTTTATAAGGCACAGATACAGTCAGGGATGTTGTTTATAAGGCACAGGTACAGTCAGGGATGTTGTTTATAAGGCACAGGTACAGTCAGGGATGTTGTTTATAAGGCATGGGTACAGTCATGGATGTTGTTTATAAGCACTGGTACAGTCATGGATGTAGAATAAAGTGTGTGTACTGGACAGGTACAGTCGTGGATGTTGTCAATCAGGCACCGGTACAGTCATGGTGTAAAATTTCTAGAGTTGTCTGGACAGCACAGCAGAATCTTAGAGAGGTGGATCTAATAAAAATATTTACTTATACAAATATTTTCTTCGGATGTTATCGATAATTATAGGATTAATTTCCTTTAATATGAGCAATTATTTTAATACCATACCCTACATATTCCAGGTATCACACCACGGTTATCGACCAGTCAAGATGTTAATTGTTTCATGCATATGAAATTAATTTTTATTTCTTTTGAGAGTTTTTTTTTTTTTTTTTTTTTGGGGGGGGGGGGGGTCTTTTAGCCTATTTTTACAACTTTGTTACCTGTGCCTAGTAAATTTTATGTACTTTGTAAATAAATAATTTTTTTTTGTCAGGAACTATTCTTTTTCGGGGCATAGGAGGCTACTTCCTGGGGTGCACTTGAGATGTTTATATATAACACATTGAAAACGGGTGGATTAGCCCATTCCACCCGTATATATCGTAAGACATATATTTATGGGAAAAAACCTGTGCTTTTCATTGACACCTCTTGCGTGATCAATGAAATGGGTGAAATTAATAATATTGTGACGTACTTATACTTTCTAACATAAAATTAAGGATTACAATTTAATTCCAATATTTATTTTAATTTCCTTTTTTATTTTACTTTGTTTATTGTTTACTCGTATATTTTCTATAATTATACTAGCATGTTTCATTTTAAATTCATCATTGTTATTGAGCATGTAGGATATTGAAATCATGCCCCCAGCCCCCCCCCCCCCCCCCCAAAAAAAATTAAAGACCTGGCTCACATTGTACTCTGAACATAAAGCTTTAAATTTAAATCTGTAAAAGTTTTGGATCCTTCCCTAATCACTGCTGACATCGTTTGTCTCGGTATCACTGTCATGGGTAATATAAAGATTAGCGTTAACTGCGCTTTGATTGAATTCAGTCTAAATCTAAATCGGAGAAAATCCACAGAATTTTTTGTTGTGGATGTTATTAATCAAGCGCGGGTTAAGTTAATCAAGCGCGGGTTGAGTCAGTGGTAGTGTGTATGTACGGCACAGGTACAGTCGCAGATGTTGTATTATACAGTCATAGATATACAAAATGTACGCTGTAGTAAATGTTACTTTTTAGAGATAATAGCGATCTATGCAATGGATTTAGGCATAGTCAAGCTTACAAATATATTTTCCGCGATATATTCACTAAGCTAGTTATCGTTACCGTTTTGGCGATTACAGCCTTCCATAAAGTAGATTAATTATTAACACATTTCGTATGTTTCATTAAAAAAACAATCCATACTTAATTAACAACATACAGTTTAATACGTTGAACAATCCGGAAAGTGTTGCTCTGACATTCCGTTTTTGATATTAGTGAGCAGGTACAGTCATGGATGTCCGGTACCAGCATTGCCGAGTACAGTTGCGGATGATAGCTGACAGCCACTGTTGCATGGACGTTGCGCTTATGGATTTTGCTTTGTTTCCATTCCTAACTTCCTAGACATGGATTTTAAGATCTCACTAATATCCGATACGCCTTTTAAGGTATTAAAAGGCATTTTAGAAAAAAGTAACATGTCTTGTTATTGTAAGTATGCAATTTTAGAAAGGAAAAAGACATGAAAAGTCTATAGAACTGAAAGAAATTTAGAACTGTGAAAAAACTTAACAGGTTTGTCACGTCACCTATCGTCAAGTGATTGCTCTGTGAATCCTATGACCGTACAGTAAAAATCATTGGGTTTTTTTCAAAAATTTAATAAATGGACCTGATTTTTTACATACTAATAAACAAAAGATAAGAATTTAATCAAACATACGTCATTCTTCAAAGTACGCAAGAAATGTTCCGTAAATCAGTGTGTCCGCGAACTTTTCTAACAACCGTCGTATATATATATATATATATATATATATATATATATATATATATATATATATATATATATATATATTAGTGTTGTCAAATCGGACGATTTTTAGTAACCGGTTACTCGCTTACTTTTCCGATCCAGTAACCGGTTACTCGGAAGCTTTTTCTTTAGACATCGACACATTCTTGTTCGCAGTATATAAACTCAGCTGTAATTTAAACTGTATGCAAGGTGGTTACAATTTCTGTATTTATCTTATCATTTACAAAACACAAATGCACTGCATATGAACTTTATTTATAATTACAAACACACACTTTCTTCTAAATAAATTTGTTCTCGAACACCCCGTGATCGTTGGCTGTTTTGCGCTTTATGTATCGCTGGTTTCACAGTTATATTTCAGTCTGAGGTGGATAGGCATAATAGTTGTTCCACCCGTGTATGTTAATTCCGTTTCACATAATTTACACCTCATGGATTTAAATTCAGCCATTCTTTTAAAAATGTTTCCACGCTTTCGATGCATGTGGCGGCAACTTCTTTAACCATGTACTGCGGACTACCACAGGTTTATGTTAGGTAATTATAATTAAATCAAGCCTTCAAATCTTGTATAACCCTTGGCAGTCATAGCCATTAAGTAGATAAACTGTGAAATACAAATCAAAACAAATCGACCGCATTTGTAAAACGCTAGGTCGAGACTAACGTTAAATAACGGTAAATAAAATGGGGACATTATAAACAGAAATATATATTATTCCTACTGTTTTACTTTATAAAATTCAATATAACCGAGTAACCGAGTAGCAGTATTACTAACCGATACTCGCATCGTTCGAGATTAACCGGTTAACCGGGTACTCGTTGACAACACTAATATATATATATATATATATATATATATATATATATATATATATATATATATATATATATATATATATATATATATATATATATATATATATATATATCGTGACACATATGTTTTAGGTATAGTTAAACCCTTTATACGATTATTATACATACATAAATATCAACAATAAAATGTCTTCCTTTGTTAATGAGGGATTAACGATTGCGATCATTGTAGAAAAAATAAATAACCCATCTATAAATAGGTTATGCATTTTTGTTTTCTGCAATGGTTGACTTGTAATCGTTATATTAATATTCCACATTACAAACAAAGAAAGCATTTCATTGTTTAAACATGAGCCGACGACTTTGCATTCAATTCTGAAAATTTTGATTCATTTTTTATTTTTACTTATCTAAGACCAGAGAGCGTGTTGCAGTTTTTTGGTATTTTCCCTAAAAGTGTAGCAGATAATGCAAACAATTTAAAGTTACAGAAAACGATGTTCATTTTTTTCAGATATGATATATGCCACAAAGTGTGAAATTAAATTTGGAAATTTTATATCGATATAAAATACACATAAATTAAATATAAATTACTCACACCTAAACTATGACATATTTTGTGCTTTTTAGGTAGGGAAGCCCCTGGCCATTGTTCTGAAATAGAGCATACTTGAAACAGAATTAATTTGATGCATACCTTAGGAGCCAGGGATTTTCCTCAAATCTGTAATTTCTGATTTTTGTTTCAAAGTGGCTTTTAACTTAAAAATTGGAATAAAAATATTTTTCTTTTATATCTAAACCCATAAATACTCTCTGAACATAAAATACCCTGTTTAGACTTTTCAATCTCTTTTTTTTTTTTTTTTTTACTTTTTAAACAACTTTTAGATCTTATGAAATTCTTTTACTACTTTTGGGCTTTTTGGTTGAATCTCTTCGGTTCTATTCTTATTTGTTCTAGCTCTCAGCTCTTGAGTATTTTAGACTTTTGACAATTTCTGATTTATCTACAAAATTATTGTTTATATCAATGGTGTTGGTATATTCTGATAACATTTCAGGATTTACATTAAATACATGTACTATACGATCACGGTGTATTAATAAAAATTTTGATGATTGATTGTACATGTATGTTGTTTTACGCCCCGTTCGAAAATTTTCACTCATATAGTGAAACCATATACACCATATACCGGTGAAGGGCTTCAAATTTAGACCTTTACTCAGCACCCAGGACCATTGAGCAGTGAGGGTTCTTTAACGTACCAACGTCTACCGTAATACGGGACCTCGGTTTTTAAGGAAGGTCTCATCCGAAGTACCCGCAACTTTCACTTCAAAGTGGCGAAGTTTGGCGAAGGACAGTTGCTACCTATTTTATATCGACTTAGTCAGTTATCCGAACACACGACCTTCCGAGCACGTAAAAATTTCGAAAAAGACACAAAATCTTTTTATGGCTCATAGAACTCTCTAATAGTTTTTTTTTTTAAATTTATTATTATTATTATAATTATTATTATTGTATATAACGAGTATGTCATTAATTAATTTACAACTTTCTTTCCTGATCAATACTTTATTATAGAAGTAATTGGACAGAGCTATTCTCCTAATTAAAAAATCCCTTCAGAAAGTTCAGGGAACTAAATCTTTTGGAACACAGTTGCCTTCAGGAAGCCAGAAGCATTTTCGTTTGGTATCACAGGTTGCCTTTTCTTTGGCCTTGAGACAGTTGGTAAGTTCAAAGGCCAAAGTGCGCCTTTTTATATAGTAATTCCTATTCACGGCCACGTTTATTTTTGCGTCACACTTTGTGTCACATTTAGCGTCAAACTCCACAGCACACTTGGAAGCACACTTAGCGTCCAGCCCAACAGCACACTTGGCGTCAACCCATTTCTCTATCGACTTCAGTACAGAGTCACAATTTTGCAACAGCGTTGTATAATATCCAAAGACATTTCCTTCAATAAATGAAAGTTGCTGTGATAATTCTCATTACTACAAAATTTATCTACTTTTGAAATTTAATATAGGTTATTGGTAAATTGATTTTTCCTTTGACTGCCTTTTATGCGTTGTGAATGTCTTTTCATGACATGCATCGGCTTAGTCTAAGTTTGGACCAAAGAAAAAGTTCTTATTAATTTAATTATGCATTATTTAATCTTTTAATTAATGTATACATAATGTCATTCATATTGCATTTATCAGTAAAATACAATGTGCCCCCTAAAAAAAATAAATTAAAAAAAAAATAAAGATCCCAAGTTAGTACTAATGTAAAGTCAGGAACTAGGCCCATTTGCAAGATCTGATTTTCAGGTATGATTTCACATTTGACTCCAGTATTTCATTTACATTGTATGTTTTATCAATATGTAGTTCATTAATATTTCCCTCCAATTTTCTTTTTGTTTACAATTCAACAATGGAAAACGACAAATACATTTAAGTTATATCTTTTAATGATAGCATGTGTGTATTTTGATTAATGCAGTATCATTTTTTCAGACTAAATCTACTTCGTTGTACATTTCTTTTAATTATCCAAACCATTTCTTTCTTTGATAAATTGTTTTCTTTTTCAATATAAGCAGGTGGAATGAAACTCCCTTCAGATTTGGCTGCATAAAATATAACACTAATCGTAAATTAATCGTAAATTTATCTGGAGTAAAAGGCTTGTGATTGTCATATTTACACAGACTGATTTGTAAGACTGCGAGTAAAAAGGCCTTAGCTGGATAGAGTAACACAGCATTGTTAACTTCCTACCTCAGATCATTATATACTGTAACTAAATTTCTAGCCTTTCATTTTTATGAATGGAATGCTGATCCCTTCGTCTCTCTCAACACTTTGACCTTTTTATATGTTCATAAATATTAAAATATGTAGTATAGGGAATTGAAAATAAAAAGATTTTTTCCCTCAAGAATAACGTAAACCTTACCAAAGGGATTAATTGTACGTAATTTCAGGGGATGGGTGGAAGGACCTGACCACCCTTTTTTTTCTGAACATGTTTTTTTTTTAATGTTAATGTAGTTTGAAAATGTTCACTGAGAGACCTGTCCCCTTTTGTTGTAGTAGAATCAAATCCTCCCATGTTGATGTATTCAGACCCCCCCCCCCCCCATTCAAAATCGACGCTACGTGCCTGGGAGAGGAATATATTTCAGATTTTATAACTATTTTAATCATCCCTATGAGGACAAAAAAATTTCATGTTATTACTAATAAAACTTCTGGCCCTCTGCCCTCTAATAGTGCAAATCAGTAAATTATTTCTACATTCTAGGATGGACGATTTAACACGATTTAAGAGTTCGATGCAAAATTATTAAAAATCTGTCAATATGGTTTATTCTTATTATAAGAATAAAATATAACGATAAACTAAACGTCTTACCTCTATCACCATTAGGTAAACATCTAAATGGCAATTCTTGTCCAATGACAACAGTGATACTGGCGCTCAAAATAGCGAGAAAACATATGGTTGAAAAATGCATTCCTGAAAAATATTTTAATAAAAGTAATCTGTATTTGTTATATGTATGGAAGAATTTAATAAATATCACAGTATGTTTTATACTATAAACATTCAGACTTACCTATACAGTGCTGATAATACGAAATTTCGAGAGATACTTGTCGCTTATTCTCGCCTTTACATGTGTCAACGTTGATGTACAATCCAGCTTTTAAGTTAAAAATCCAGGTAATGGATTATATATGTGCACTCTTAGTCTAGGTTACCCAATTCATAACTCCTTTCACAATGTCTTCATGTAGTATACTTCCGAAACACTCCCTTTACTCCAATATTATTCGTCCTTCCCCATTACGAATTTCTTTAACACAATGACGACTCTTCTCTTATTTAGAATGTAAGGAATTTCAGTTGTGTATGATAATTACCACAAAGTTCAAATTGTAAAAGTCTTGAATGCATTATTGCATCTCATTTACTTAGTACGTGTTTTTTTTAAATTTTCAAAAACACAGAGAAATCAAGAATATTTTTAAAAATGTCTATAAACAAAAGCATTTTACATCCCGACCCCCCCCCCAAAAAAAAAACAAACAAACAAACAAAACTCAAAAAGACCCCATCCCCACCCACCCCCTCCTACCCAAAAAAGTAGACGTTGATTAATCGATTATGAATTTTGGAAATACTTTTGTACGATCCAATCGATCATTTGATTCGCCCAAGCAAATGACTACTTTATTTCATTCGTTTTTAATTAAAAATAATACACACAAAAAAGTTTCTAATGAGGCAAACTTTCCATTACTTTATTGTAAGGTTACATATAAGCTGAAAAAAAGCTTTGGTTTTGGCGACATATGGAAAGCGATCGAAGAAAGAGAGAAAAAACAGAAGCACTTGATTGACTCTGAATCAAAACTAAAGGTTCAAGCTTAAGTGGTTCAATAAATGAGGAATGTCAAAGTGTAGGGAAAAACGACAATATTAGTATATGAATTACAAAATATTTATTTTTTTAAATTAAATGGTTGGAAAGCATTTGTTTTATTATGTAAAAAAAATTACATTTGCGACTTTTAGTATGATTAAGATGTTGGAGGCATATGTTTTGAAATCATTGATAGTTGTTGTGAAGTCATGTACATGTAATTACATTCAGTGACCGTCATCCACACATAAATTGGGGAGGGGGGATTAATTAATGAACAAATATATTAGTTTTGAACCCTTGTTGTCGAAAAATATTCAAAATGTTTAAGATAGTTTTAGTGTTATTTAGCAGCTTTCAAAGTACAGCTCAAAATTTTTTAGCCTACACGCAACATGCATTTGTGAACGATTGAATTACTGCAGTAAAAGCTCACTTTGTAAAAGTATTGTATTGCTACTAAACAAAGATGCAAACGGAGAAGAATGTGATGAATGTGTAATTTTATTATGGTTTTTATATTTAAGATTTATATTTTATTTTTAAGTCCTTAGTTAGTTCCCCTTTTTGTGCGAATAACAGCCTTAATGCGAGTAGGTAAGCTATGAACAAAATGAAATGTGAAGATAACGAACAGAGGTCATTCTCAAAAGTCCCTTTAAACAATAACAACTAGGAGCAGAACCATTGTGGACCTCTGAAAACAGAAATAGATGAGGTGCCATGGAGGAGTAAGCATCCCTTATCGACTGGTCACACTCGCCTTGTGCTCCTTGTCATGATCGAGTAAACGGAAAAAATCCGTACAATTCAGTGTGAAAATAATGGCCTGACAATCTGTATGAAAGACATAAGTCAACATTCGAATTAACGACAGATTGTATTTGCAAATAAGGTCTTTGTATCGACCAAAGAAATTGTAAAATGCTGACTTTAAACGAGATTGTTGATATCCATGTACATGTATTATCAACTTATTTCTCTATAGCCTATCTCCTTTTAGAAATTGTTCATATGTAGAACATGCTCTTCCATATCGAATCAACTGGGAGACATAAACTCCATATGCAGGTGATAATGGTACATGTATATAGCTACATAAATAAGGGAAAATGAAGAAAGAAAAGTTGAAGTCAAAGTTTAGTTGGGATATTGCCATTGATATCGTTCTCTAGAAAGGCAATCAAATATGAAAGTTATTAAAGATACTCTTTTTGGAATTGAGCATCATTCCCGCTAGAGTGCCTTCCACATATCATTTTCAACATGTCTTGTCCAAACTTCTTCTTTGCTCGACCAAGTGTATTAAATTGGGTTTAATTAAATCTGGACTATTTTTCGGTCCCATTTGTGTCGAAATTGCATTGCATTTCTGGAACTCTCTTATACTCGGAAGGAGATTATGAAAGGTTTATAGTCCCAAGTGTGCTTGTTTAAAATTTCCAAGAAAACGATTTTACTTATTATTTATCGCATTGTCATTTCTCAAAAAGCACAAGATAGATTCTCAAACGCAATGAAGTTTCAACACTCCAGGTGCCAGGAAACAGTCCTGATTTAAACCCAAATGAAGCATTTGGGGTCGAATAAAATAGACCAGCCTTTGTTAAAAAAAAAAATATGTCAAAGATTAAAACTATATGCTGAAAGATTTCCATCGGGAATGTTTCTCAATTCCAATAAAATTCTATAAAATCTGAATTCTTAGCACCTGGTCGCATAGAGACATACATTCGATCAAAAAGTAGAGAAACCATAAACGTTTTGTTGAGCTTTATAGTGGCGATATTCAAGGCCGGGTGTTCAGATGATGAGCAAGTGTTGAAGAAAACATGTTTTAAGAAAATAATTTGAGTGGTTCAAGAAGACCCAGATGAACCAACAAAGCCAGGGATCACCACTTGATCTGGGGGTAAAACATATAAAACAACGTATGGTTTCTTAATGGAACAAAGTTCCTGTTTATTTTACATAAATATGTAAACATGTCTTTGTGTCTTAAGAGTCTTTGTAACAATAATCTAGCTATAAATTATAATGAGCAGAAAAGTTTCTTTATCAAGAACTTAGACTACATTTCAAATATCATTCACTACCTAATTAATAAAAGTGGATCTGAAAATCTCAGTGTTTTTCCTTTTTATTATTTGTATATACAGCAATTTCTCTAATTATGAGCCAGGTTGCTTGTCCCTTTGTGACTGTTATTTTCAGACACTTGGTGGGTTGTTTTGAATTTGACACATCGACGTTAATTTTGCCTTGAATAAAATTACCTACAAAACTGAGATTTGAACAAGCGACGTTTTTCTTAGAAATTGATTTCACATTTGTACCGAATTCTAGAATTCCAGAATGAAGATAATCAGCCTTTTGTATGCTTTTTCCAGTGAGCACAACTACACGTGCGAGGCTCTGTGGTGATTTGAAAACTATAGTATAGTGGTCTCCAATTCGTGGAGTAGTGGACCAAAACATTTCATTGTCAGATGTAGAATACGCAAATTCGGGCTTGAACGACATCCATGCAGAAAGTGACGTAAATATATCTGCTTCGGGGTTATCTCCATGGTAACGTTTCTTGAAAGACGGAAAATGGGAATAGGATACAGTGGAATTTCTTACCAAATTTGGCATAGAAGAAAAATATCCTCTATGTTGAAAGAGTGAAGGAATTCTTATGAATCGACTCCCTTGTAACATGAGTTTTAAAAAGTAAAAAATTAAATAATCACAGGGTTGTTCGTTATAGAACGTTCTGAGTAAACATGCCAGTTTTCCTAAATCATTTGCTTTGAAGAGTTTTCCAATGAATCCCTGACTTGAAAATTCTAGCATTGTCCAATATTTAGATTTATGCATGTACTCTTTTATTTTAGAAATAAACTTGGGAACTGTGATGACGTCATCCTCTAGGTGTAAGTAGTACTGCGACCTATTGGCACAATGTTGCATTAAGAAAGAGTAATCCAAATTCTGTTTAGAGCGCCATCGGACCCTCGTCTCTGAATCATTGAAGGTTGCTTTTAGATGCGTCAGAGGGGCATACAAATCTTCCGGTGTTTCTATCATTGTTATTAGTCCACGTTTTACATGTGGGAGAAACATTCTTGTTAAGTTAGTTTTAATGTTTTCCCTACACGCCTTGCGTGTATCACATATGCATACGACAATCGTGACCCCATTGTCTCCTTGCATGTTATTGATAAGGGACGTCAAGGTAGAACTCAGGTAATTCTTATTCTTACGACATACTGTAGGAATACCAATCATCAACCAAGCTGTAAATAACGACAGAGAAAAAACAGGTGAAATTGTTACATAATAGAATGAAATACACATATTAGAATTAAATTTACCAGTTTAAGCTGTGAAATTTTATGGTAAAGAAATATGAAAGATTATCATTTACACAGATAATTCAATAATATAATATATGAGAGAGAGAGAATAGAACAGTGCTGTACAAAAGGGACTGACTAAATTCTAACTGAAGGACAGTGACCAGCCATAGAGCATACGAGAAATGAGTTGTTGTTTTTTTTTTTACCGTAAGTTGTGGTAATTTTACCTTTCTTTGGCTTCCTATTCTGTAAAAAAAAAAACCCAGAAAAATCTGTTACTTTAATTCAATCATTAAAGAAGATGGGCAAACAGGGCGAGAAAAATGCCTATTGTGCGACAAATATGAAAGTAAAATATTAAATCTCAATTATACCAAAATTTTCTTTGATATTTCATTTAACTTTATGAAAAATCTCCACAAATCGCAACAATCTCACAAATATTAAAATAATCGTCTATAGCATACACCAAAGAGAGCAAAACTGATCAATTCTTCATACTAAAACACAGTTTTTCCACATGAGTGGGTCTTCGCTCCATTTGTTTGAAAGATTATATTCAAAGTATGTGTAAAATATACATTCCTCGGTTAATGTTAAAAACCCCTATACCTTAAAAATACACTTTCATGACACAGTATTCGTATCTTTCCAAGAAATATTAAAATCCATTTAGTCAAGGCCTGAAGGGTCTTAACACAAACTTGATTTTTAATACCGATATTTTTATGAGCGGTAAAGCGTAGTGCTTAGGGTGTTAGTGTCTCGAAGGAAAAATTGTTGATATGGATTTTTATTGCTTGTTCGAGCCCTTTTAAAATCATAAAATTCCTTTTGCCGAAAGAGTTTTCCTAAGAAAAGTTTTGTTTGCCATACTTTCACATCTTTCAATGATAAGAACTTTAAATACTGAAACCCACAAACTGAATATGACTTTTATAAATTTAAAGCTATAGGCATTTTGCACGCCTTGTTCGCCCCTCTCCTTTGGTATGTGGAAAAGTAACAGAAATATGGAACCATACATACCTCCCACTGCACTATACGTTGTTCCAGAATCCCACTTTTTGAGAGCGAACCTTAAGATATTGAAATATGAACAAAAGATAATCAGAAACTCAAATTGTTAATTTAACGCGTCTAAAGAAAATCCAAACATCGTTATTATTTCAACAATTACCAAATTAAAAAGAATTTAGAAATGAAGTTACTTCAACATGTACCAAAAAGAATTTAAAATCAAGATTAATTTGTAAACAAAAAAAGAAAAAAGAAAACTTCGTTTTTAATTTATTGCCTAACATATCAGTAGTTCTGTACCTTTTGCATAATAAAGGACAGAGCATATTCATAATGTTTTATGTTATATAAACATTGTTTCTTTTGACAGGTTATATTGATTTATCCTTTATGACATTGTCTCAAATAAATCTTTCCTAAGTAGATTATCTTGACGGTCAGCACATTCTAGTCATGGGAACAAAACAATATGAATAGATACAATTTGGTATGGTATAAATTCACAAAAAGTTCAAATAAAGTTATTTGTTTCAAAATCCTCAAAACGTCAGCTATCCCGGGTCCACAGGCTGTCGTGGGAGGAACACGCGTGAACTCGGACGCCATGACATTGTGAGGATGATGTCAGTTATTGTAAAGCAGATTTATTTATCAGAAAGGTGTTTAATCAAAATAAACGTAAAATTTCTAAAGTTAAAAGTTACTTGTTAAACTAGTTAAAAACTCTCTTTACCAGTATCTAGACTATCTATAGCTAATTAACTATTTGGACCCAAACCAATAATTCAGCTCATACAATCTTTGCAATATGACCTTTATTTATTTATATTTTATATATATATATATATATATATATATATATATATATATATATATATATATATATATATATATATATATATATATATATAAAATTCTTGTTTATCGATATATTCATAATAAAAAAAAAAAAAGAAAACATAATGAAGTAGTTGAAATATCTCTATGCATTTTATAAATTATTGAGATGAAAAAATGTTTTCCATTGTATCTTCGAACCCATGATCTATACATACCTTCAATACGAAAATTTCCTAAGTACTGCCAAAGAGTGTGTATATACATACACATGGACAGGGTTATAACAATCCAACACACGCGATAGCCACACCAGCACAAAAATCGCAGTTTCTTCATCATTTCATTTAGGCATTTCTGCAACCATTTTTATTATTCAAATAAATATTAATGTACATTTCAAATACTGATATTCTAACACAGGTTAGAAATAATTCAATAAAATAAGAAATATCTCACCGAAAAATCTGTAATCAAAAATTTGTTTATCCTAGGTATTAAGGTAATAACAAGAAATGACCAGAGTTATATATTTATGTTCCTTATGACAACTCTAGGACCATCAAATGGACAGTAGTGACCAGAGATGGCCGTAGATCACAACCTGTGAACTCCCATACACTGTCAGTACGGATCCCAAGACATCCTTTGGTTTGGAGAAAGTTCACTTGTACCAGTATCATCCTATAACACTAAGACAACTAATCCTACCGTGAATCTACAAAAAATTAAAATGGTTTTAATTTTGACAGATTGCATTCAAGATGAATTGTGTAACATTAACTATTAAGTACGTTCTGGAAGGATTGGTGGCCAATTGATTCATAATTCAGGAAACATAACAAAGTAAATTGTGTTACATGACACGGAAAAGTGTGCAGCAGATCTACCATTCTCTTCTTGCTGAAGTGAAACTTTATTTTCCTGACACTCGAATTATTTTAGTTTTGAAAAATTACAGTTAAGATGCAATATTTTAATATCATGCAAAATCTTAAGACAACCCATTTAAGAATACATATTTATGTCTCGTTTACATACATAGGCGTAGGAAGCAAATTGAAAGGGGGGGGCTAAACCAACCCCCCAAAAAACGTTTGGGGGACTAAGCCCCAATTTTCAATGCCTATATTATGTCTATCTTTGAAAAAAAAAGGGGGGGGGCTAAGCCCCCCTAGCCCCTAGTTCCGACGCCTATGACATAAGTGCAAGTGGTTATTAGTTTCTCTAATCATTAGCAATGTACTCAATGGACAGCTGCCCGATTTCCTTATTTTGTGATTCGCTTTTTAAACAAAGCTACGTGTATATGCCAATCATTGAACTATATATAAACAGTAGGCTACTAACAGGTGGCTCCTCCCTATCCCCGGGAGGTTATAATTTGAACAAATCTGAATCTACACTTCCTAAGTTACTTCCATATAGATATGACTAATCTTGGCTTTGCTGTTCTTAAGAAGAAGATTTTTTAAGATTTTTCCTATGAATTTCATTGTAAAACTTTGATAGTCTAAGGTGGCCTCTCCCTAACCCCCCCCCTCCGGGGGGTAGTCATGATTTGAACAACTTTAATCTAGACTACCTGACTGAGGATGCTTCCACATACATGTAAATGTCATATTTTCTGGCCCAGTGGTTCTTGAAGAGATATTTAAAAGACGTCATTAATTTTTTCCTAAATCATAATTTCCCCTTGGAAAAAGTCATATAGCCCTTGATTTGAACAAATTTGAATCCCCTTTACTCCAGAATACTTTCTGATAAGTGAAATTGGCCCAGTGGTTCGTGAGAAGAAGTCGAAAATTTTAAAAGTTTACAGACAGACAGACAGAACGTGATCAGAATAGCTTACTTGAACCTTCGGCTCAGATGAGCTAAAACACCATTCCCTTGGAAAATCAATTGTTTTTAACAGTTAGAAAAATGTGGTGGTGGTGGCGGTGTCCACGTTTTCCAGGGGCTGGGGGGGAGGGGGGTCCAAAGTCATTCCTTATTTGCTTCAGTATATACTTTTAATAATTCTGCAAATTCCAGGGGTCCGGACCCCCCCCCCCCTAGATCCGCGCATGGTTACGACATGTGTTTGTAAGAAAATGATTTGCGTTGACCATCACCCGGCATCTAAAACCTAAACTTGATGAGTTGTGTACAAGATGTAAATTCTTTTCATAGCAACAAGTTTTTTTTTTCATTGTTTTTAACGGTATTCTGCTCATGCCACTGAAATGCTTTCATTTGATACATAGGTGAAGTTCTTGTATCACGTAGTTGAAACTGTATGTTTGATTTAATTGCATTTTAATTAGTTGACTGAATATCATCTAATCAGATGCATTGATTTTGACGTTATCAAAATAATCAAACTTTTGAGAACAAAAAATACGTATGAACACCATGTAAGTATTATCTCTATCGAAATGTACACAAAGTTACTTACTATGTGTTCATATAACTTTAATTTTGAATTGAGCTCCGATCTCGTTAAAGCACCCGCCACATATCTTTCAATATCAAAGTTGTTGCCATGTTTTGCATGAGGTCCGGTCTTCTTTATTTCACCCCAAATATTTTAACATGTATTTGAGTTTGAATCAGGACTAGTCTACAATAACAGAAATTGTAGAAACTACGCTTAGTCTGAGAAACTTGTGCTTTTTGAGGTATGGCAGTTACTAAATATTACATACAAATCGTTTTCTGGGAAATACTTATGAAGCATGATACTTATATCTTTCAACATCTCCAGTTGAGCAAAAGAGAGTTTTGAAACGCATTCGATTTCCTACACCTAACGCGGCCGGGAGAATAATAAGAATATGGTACTCAATTCCAAATACGTTCTGCGAAACCTTAATTAATTCATAGTAAACCTAGTGGCATTGATAAGGCCTTTATTTGGGGGAAAGGTGGGAGCAACTCAATAATAGAAAAGAAATATCAATCATGAATGTAAAAAGTTTAATTTTGCTTCTCATGCACTTGTTTGTGCATTTGTTTTGTGGTAATTAATATTAATATATTTATTTCCAAAATGTGAATTTAGTTAGTTCAAAAAGCATTAAGTTAAAAAGTTTTTTTTAGCTGTATATCATTCATTAAATACCGTCTTCCTATATTTAAGCACAATGGGATCTTTACAATAATGACGATTTGGTGCCAATTTTGAGGTTGTAAAATGTACTATAATGTCTGTCAACAACCTGGGATATTTCTCACTATTCCATAAATGTTGCTAACTGTGGATTCTGGTGAGGGTAAATTTTAAGTAAATACAAAAACATGTACATATAAATGCATAATTTTATGTTTTATGCATCTTTTTTATTTTAGACCTTCAGAGGGCTTGTATATGGTGCTGAAGAGAGAGAGTTTGGCGTATGTTTTTGCGACTCATGTGAGCGTTATGCTCTATGGGCCTCATATTACAGTTAAAAACAAGGAGTAGTCATTAGGTTAACACGCATTGCGCTTGGCCAGCTGTCAAATATCGTTCATCAGATCAAACCCAACGGCATTGTACGCCTACAGTTTGTAAACAAAATGAAATAATATTACAAATATTTTGCGAAGATAATTTCGCCTTTAGACTCTACTGTGCATCAATTACTTGGATACCTAATGTACCTAATGGCTATTGATTACATCTTACTCTCTGACAACTCTCTGTGATATTGAATACAATATAAAACTTTTTAAAAAGACTATAATAGCTGCAAATACTTGATTTTTCATACTTAACAATTGCTAAACTATATGTTTATATTTCTGCATCGGTATCTGATTCTGCATCATCCCATTATGTCTTCTCTGCCAAGAACAGAAAACACACACACACACACACACCCTTACATGCATTATATGTACATTCCTATTACTTAGAGATGCGTACACAGCCGAGATGTTTAGTGTCTGTGTCGGCCAGGAACTCTGAGTGTTAAAGGATGCTGGAAGTTAGGGAATAAACATTAGTTATTTCAGAGAAAGGAACATGGAAGAAGAAAAGAAGGTCAGTGTAGGTTATATTAGGATTGTTTAACTATTGTAATAGCTAAATAGACGGGTTATATAGATTAGATAAATAGATAGGCATATTCTGCTGTTCGGCTGCTGCGTGTTTTAGAAAATGACGAAAATCTCGTACTCCAGTAACATCATTGCTTTCTACGCATTATGTTTCCATCACTTAATTTAAATCAATAAATATTCAATTTTCTTCCGAAGAATTCGATTGGACAACAGGCTTTGAGCCCGTGAAATTCCAATCATTTGATAAGGCATATGCATAGACATTAATGTTAAATTTATTTCGATCGTTACCTTTGCAAAGTTCGAAGTAAATCCAGTGCTTACTTTGCTTGTTCTTGGTATTGAAATGTAAATGTACATATTACCTTCATGGTGTACATTCATATGCATTATTTTACAGAAAACCAAGTCTAATAAAGATATAGAAGACGGCGAATCAGAGAAGTGGACACAAGAGAGTCTACAGCGTCTCCTAGCTGACGCAATCACGCACCAACTTCCGCTGGATGATATCAAATTGATCTTGGATGGTGGAGCAGATATTAACGGAATGGTCACAAAAGGTCTGAGACCCCTTCACTACGCCACATTCGTCAATTCAAGTGAATGTGTTCAATTTTTGATTAACAATGGGGCATCGGTTAATCTAACTGATGACGTTGGTTACACACCCTTACATATATGTTCCAGAAAGGGCTATACCGATGTCATGAAGATTTTAATAGAAAATGGAGCCACTATCAACTTCTGCTCGGCTGAGGATGGAGAAGTTCGAGAATCTAGTCGTTCCTTGGGCTATCTAACATTGGAACCTCTGAATATTGCCATAGATCAGAATCACACAGACTGTGTTCAACTTCTACTACAGAATGGGGCCCGCCCCGATAACAAGTATTTTATGGGGTATGAGATAAATTTAGTACCTTTAGATCATCTGCAATGCTTGAAATTGATTATAGATTATGGTGCGGATCCAAATACTTGCAATAGGTGTGGAATAACTCCTCTGATGAGGGCATGCAGAGAAAATAACGCACGTGCTGTAAACTTTCTCCTAGAACACGGAGCGGAAGTTGACGTCGAGTGCCCACCTCGATTTGAACAGAGGAGGGCTATACATTTTGCAATTCAGGTTGGAAACTTGGAAATTACGGAGATCTTGCTACAAAATGGCGCGTCCAGGGATCGATCTGAGAATTACAGATACAGTCCTTTACATGAGGCAATAATAAGAGATCAAGTAGACTTGTGCAAATTGTTGATAAACTACGGAAGTAACGTTAATGAAAGAACAGAAAGTGACGCCACACCGGTAATGTTAGTTTGTGGTACAGAGGGGCTTCACAACAGAAGACAACTTCTTGATATCCTTCTCAGTAGCGGAGGTGATGTTAATGCATTCTCAGACCGTGTCAGTTATTCTCACCCGTGCTTATCGCCTCTCACGGAATACCTTAGGCTTAACGATGAAGTGGCAGAATTTGAAATAGTTTCACTCCTTGTCCAGTATGGAGCTAGGATCAGTTTTCGTGGAACTCGTGGTGTAAAACACGCGAGAGATCCATATGGAATATTGTCTTTAATGCACAAGTTTTCCTCAAAAGACGACATGTTTAGTCTTCTGGTGGAAGCTGCATTTTTCTTTGATGTGGACAGTATAAAAGAGACCGATTCGATAGCACCTGACGTTAAGCAATACCTAACAATGTTTGGAAATCAACCAAGACAGCTTAAACAAATTATACGACTATCTCTTCAGAAGTTGTTATCTCCTCGATTTCCTAGCAAAGTTCGGAAATTGCCTGTACCGCCTTTCTTGAAATCATATCTTTTGTTTCATATTTAATAATGCAAACAAAAAAAAAAAAAAGATT
Organism: Saccostrea echinata; assembly: GCF_033153115.1. NCBI lineage: Eukaryota > Metazoa > Mollusca > Bivalvia > Ostreida > Ostreidae > Saccostrea > Saccostrea echinata. The sequence goes on from NW_026889805.1 coordinate 14,629,470, forward strand.
CCTTACTGGTTTGATCCTCTCATCAGATAGAAACGCTATTTACCATAAAAAATAAATTATTGTAACTATTTTATAGTTTATTAACAAGAAATCAAGAAAATATGTTTATTTACAGACTTTACAGACCATAGCTCGAAATTTAAGAACTGCAATAACTTCCGGTATCGGTGATGCAACAACGCTCATTGTCAGCGCATGCGTCATCCCACCAGCATTCATATTCCGCCGGATTCTTGTTTTGAGACATGTCGCACTCTGACGGTCGATTTTCATCACTGACCATTGGGCCATCTGTAATAAATTGATTAAAATCTCAATAAAATTCGGTAGGGCGCTTAGTTTTATTGTGATGACAAAGGCTATATTTCTTTACATGTAGCTACGAGTACGAATGTCTACAGTTATCAAAGCAATTATCTACTGCTAGTGTTTTGCACAGACTACTTTTCATTTGATATAAAACCTAGCGTATCCTGGAATTGTTCACCTTATAGCCTAATCAGATCAAACTTAGTAGAAAATCGACATAAAATAAATGTATTTTAAAAAAAACAAAACAACTAAAATTGCAATTCACATTAGTTATTTTCTCCTAATGTAAATTTGGGAGAGACATATAAAAAATAATAATGATTGTCAAGACTTGTAATAAATAAACATATATATCTTTGTCGCAAGCGTAATTTGTATCTTAGACCATATGAATGTGATTGATTGATGCTCAAAATTGAAATCGAGTTTCATCAAACATTAATTTTCATAGCAACATACCAGAAACACATTCCTTCCGACAAGTGTCTTTGGTACAAGGTACCGAGAGATCGCAGTGCATGTTGGGAATAAAATACCCACAATCCATCTAAAACATCATAAAGAAAATATTTTTTACAATGCAAAGACATTCAACAATCATCTTTTTCCCTGTCGTGGCACTGCGATATACATACACATATTCCCGGAAAACTCTGCAACTTTCTTCCTCTATCCTCCATAGTCATAGCAATTCTTTCCTGCACCATTACTAACATCTAAAATAAAATTAGCATTGAATTCTTATAACATTAAATTCTGTAAATAATTTATATCGATGTAAAATATCTTCATGACCTGTTGATATTATAATATGAGATATGTATTATAGGTAAAATATATAATCCATATGACAAACATTTAGAGGTAAGAATTCAAAAATCTAATTACCAGTAATATGATCCACCCAGAAACTCCGTTGCTGTGCTTCATTTTGTCACGATAAAACTGTCCTTTATTGCGAGTGTTATTTATACTCTGAACGTTACATCCTCCAGGGGCTCAAATAAAATCCAAGGTTAGATTTAATTTAGATTATAACGATGATTTATTTCAACAATTATTTAAAATTTTGATTTTATATCACCATATGGGTTTTGGGGGAAGGGCGTCCAAAGCAATGAACTCATGTTATAACGAAACACATGCATCAACCTCGCGAATGTTTGAGCTGTAGATAGCATCCTCAATGTCACATATTGTGTATAAATTTTGAAAGACCTTGAGCAATAGTTTTGATGTATTCCATCGGTGCTGTGAACAATGTATTGAATTTTAACGGTGTTAAAATTTGTTCCATTTCCCCGAGGAATCAATTGCTGTTTAATGTCACAAATTTGATTCATAAGTCTCTCTATCAGTCTTTGCACCTGATAAGGCATTTATTCAGAGAGCATATACATAATATATAGAAATTCATGGAAAAAGGATCCGATCTCGCAGGCATGATTGAAATAAATGAAATGAGAAGAGAGAAATATGAAGATAACAACAGTAATGAAGCTCAAAAGTCCATTAGAACTATACAAATTAGAAGCAGAGAAAAGTGTGTAAAATTCAGTCTGAAAGGACGAAATTAATCAGGATAAGAACACATTTTCTAATCCTTTCTTCTGAAATTGTTTATACTGAATCTTTGGTAAAGTCGTGTCAAAGGTTCTTGAATCTCACAGAAACACATTCATTTATATACATTTTGTCCAAAATTGAAATTGACCACATTAATTTTAAAAGACAATATTGTCTTGGGGACAATACTTTACCAAACTTCAATATAGGAAGTGCCAAAAACTTGTGGTTATTTCTGGTCCAGTATCCCTTTGTTGCTTGACAGCTTATTTTCTAATCAAATGTTTCTTCATTACTTTTTAGCTCAAGTGAACTGAAAGCTCAAGTGACCTTTTCTTATCACCCAGTGTCCAGCATCCGTCCATCCGTAAACTCTTCACATTTTCGATTTCTTCTCAAGAACCACTTGGCCAATTCTAACTTAACTTGGCATAAAGCATCCTCGAGTAAGGGGGATTTTAAATTGTTCAAAAAAGGGCCAAATCTTATTCCAAGAGGATATAATCATGAAAAGGCAAAAAAGGGTGGGGTCATTTAAAAATTTTCTTCTCAAGAAGCACTAGACCAGTAGAGATGATTAGGGTGGGACTATAATTGGGATCATAATTTTACATTGAAAAACACAGGAAAATCTTTTTTAGCGAGGTTCGCTCCTGAGCTTTTGAGCAGATTTTTATCTTAACCTATATTTCAAAAATTCTCCATAATGTTTTAATTCTTACAATAAATTTGGATTCTACAATGCCAATTTAACTATATTCAGTTAAAACTCCATGATTAAATTCCATACCAAAAGCATTAAGTGAGGAACTATATTTTGTGGCGGAAGGTTTTTTTTAGAAGAAAATGATCATTTTTTCTTTTTCTAAGTATCTAAAGTATGTTAAGTTTGGATTCCTATTTTTACGTGCAGTCTGCACACATAGTTATTTTTTTTTGCAGTGGACTGTTTTATACTGGTCCTAAATTATCTATTAAATAAACTGTCATGAATTCTGTCATCATATTTGATAAATATAGCAAATATATTGTGAAAATGAAGAAAAAAATAGCCCTAATTTAAGCTTAAAATTAGCACTATTTTAGTAATATCTAAAAATTAACGTCACAGACCCCCACTTTTAATTTTCTTTTCTGAATATATACGATACTTTTAACCATTCTTCTTAAATTCAGTAAAATGTCATTACTTTCAAATGATTTTTTTGCTTGTTTAATTTTTAATGCCAGAAAAATGAAAATGTTTGAGTGCAAAAAGGTCAAATAATTGAACATGCGGAGTAATTTGAAAATTTCTTCGTTGTCACAAATTTTAATGTGTCTATTTAAGATAAAATAAGACTGTTTTTGTTCCCACAATTTATTTGAACAAAAAATATTGAAGAAAAAACTTAAAAATTGATTTATGTGCAAGATGTATTTTCAGTGCAAAAAGGTCAAACTAAATGCTCTGTAGCGCCAAAAGAAGCGCATTGACCCCCATTTTTTGTTTTGATTTTTAATAAAGCTATGTGTATAAATTCTAAAAATATACTTGATAAAAAATTCTCATTACTTTTGATGACAGGATCCAACCTCCTTAAAACTCTTCTTCTCAAGAACCACTAGAATAGAATAGATGAAACTTATGTGGCAGCTTCCTGAGGTAGTGTAGATTCTAAATTGTTCAAATCATGGCCCTGAGGGGAAAGGTGGGGCCACAATAGGGGATCAATGTTTTACATTCAAGTACATATAAAAAAAAAATCTTCAAAAACCTTCTCAAGAACCACTAGGCCAGAAGAAATAAAACTTCAGTGAAAGCTGCCTGGGATAATGTAGATTCTATATTATTAAATTCAGCCCCCCCCCGGGGGGGGGGGGGGAGGGGGAGGCCACAATAAGGTATCAAAGTTTTACATTGAAATACATAAGGAAAATTCTTTAAAAATCTTCTCAAGAACCAATTGGCCAGAATAGATGAAACTTAATATGTGGAAGCTTTCTGAAGTAGTGTAAATTTTAATTATATAAATCATGGCCCGCAGGAGTAGGTTGGAGCCACAATGGACGATCAAAAATTTACATTGAAGTACACAGGAAAAAATCTTTAAAAATCTTCTCCAAAACAACAGGGCTATAAAAGATTAAACTTACGTGAAAGCTTCCTGAGGTAGCGTAGATTCTAAATTGCTCAAATCATGGCCCCCGGGGATAGGATTGGGCCACAATAGGGATCAAAGTTTTATATTGAAGTACATATAAAAAATTCTTTAAAAAATTTCTTAAGAATCACTTGACCAGAAGAAATGAAACTTGAGTGAAAGCTTTCTGAGGTTCAAACATACCTCCAATCCCCGGGGTAGGGTCGGGCAACGATAGGTTATCAGAGTTTTACATTGAAATACATAGGAACAAATTCTATAAAAATCTTTTTTAAGAACCAATGGGCCAGAATAGATGAGACTTATGTGGAAGCTTTCTGAGGTAGTGTAAATTTTAATTATACAAATCAGTAGTAGGGTTGGGCCACAGTAGGGGGATCAAAGTTTCATAATAAAATATACAGATATTTTTTTTAAAAAAATGTTCAAATTTTACATGGGACTTAATAGGAATTTTTTTTTAAATTCTTTTCAAGAACCACAATCGTGCCATACATATGCTAGCATTCCCAAGTTGAGTGGATTCATTTTTTTTTCTTCACATTATGGCCCATGGGTTAGACTTTTCTAAAATAGGAATCATATTTTACATAATGCATGTAAGGAAAAGAATTTTCTTAATAACAACAAGGCTAAGTTAATCATAATGATATTGAAGCATCCCCATGTTGTGTGAATTCAGAGACCCTTAGAATGCAGCTATAGATGATAGGAAAGGTTACTGTGGTGTAAATTGAGCTGTTATATAAAAAACACGCAAACATTTTTAATTTATATGGTTCAACAAATGTTCTGGTTGTAAACATTCACAACCAATAAACATGATGCTTTTCTTTTTAATATTTAAAAGATCTGTTCTCAAAGACAAAATCATAAGATATGGTAGGAAACTTAACCATTAGAGATGCAGAGGTGAGTAACTTACAATGCTTAAAGGTTTACATTTAAAATACAAACAGCTAAATGACCATTACTCAGTGTTAAATTGCATTCTAGTCTTGCTGTTTATACAATAGCTTTATAAATAAAGTGTCATTTTAGAAAAAAAAATCATTAACAAATCTGCGCTTTGCTACATTCACAAGATACTCTCATCTTACAATTGGAGTATCAAACAATAGAAAAAAAATGACAGGCGTGTATAAAACTCCCATTTTATCTTATTAATAACCTTTATGTCAATTCTTTGGAGCAGAGCAAACACGGACCTCTAAAATCATCAAAGGTTAGATCAATGCCATGGAGGAGTAAGCATCCCCTGTCAATCGGTACATGACAATGATCGTGAAAAGGAAAAATCCGTAGACAATAATGGCCTAACAATTGGTATGAAAAACGTCAGTCAACACTCAATAAAACGATAGACTGTATTGGCTAACAGGGTCATTGTATCATTTGCAAAATGTTGACTTTGAACGAGACCTGTATCACCAACTTAATGTCAATAGCTTGCCTCGTTTCAGAAATTGTTCGTACATCGAGCATGCTCTTCCGTATTGAATCAACTGGGACACATAATCTCCATATGCAGGATGATAATGGTCAGGCCCGTAGAACGCGGGGGGGGGGGGGCAGCTTCCCCCCACTTTTTTGCTGAGTATAGTATTTTGCTATAGTAAAGTTTTCTTTAGATGCTGGTTGGCCCCCTCCACTTGTTGTTGTAAGGTCGTGCCTAAACTAGTCAAGTCTAAGGATAATTAGCATCGACATTGATCGTAAAAAACAAAGTAGATCTGCAGTATAAAGTTTGACTTGACTGCACGTCCATTGCTCCTCTATTCTACAAATCTGTGCATTTTAACTGTTGAATTTCTTTTGCAAGGAAAGAAACAGATATACTATACCAATTATGATGAGTAACTTTTTCTATGTTTTTTTTTCAATTAAAATTAGAAACTTTAATGAAAATTCACAGTACAAAATATAGAAATCTATTTGTCCCAATCTTCTGCTTTATCATTTGATGCCAGCCTCTGCTTTAGGTGATGTATAAGACCGAAGTATTTCGCTGTCTTCTTCGGATAGTCCCCTTTGTAAAAGTGGAACACTCCTTCCGGTTTTTTTATTTAAATCTTTATCATTGGTTTTCCTTACTTTAAACGGCGACATATTCTCTGTCCCATCAGTAGTTGGACTTTCTGGTTTTTGCTGTCCATACATGAGGGATGACGATTCTCTGTGAAGTAACGGCCTACTGGTTCTCTTGGAGAATTTCCGATGATCGAGATCGGAATTCCACTTCGAACCAGACAATTGTCGGCGTCTCAGCGAAGAGACGTCATTCAGAAAATATCCCTCTACTAATGATGTATTTGACATTCTACTTCCAAAGCGTCTAGGACGTTGCCCACAACACACAAAATGTCTTAAGCATGGAACACGTCTAAATACAAATGAATTTTGGATGTAAGAAGCATATAAGAAGCATGTGTAAGATGCTATAACTTCAATTTTAAACACAATTTTTATTGCTTATTTTATGTAAACAAACGTAAGATTCATTTAGTACAGTGGTAATATTCAATAAATTGATATCACATCTTTTTGTCGGGAAGTTACCTTAAATTTTGGCATATTCTAGTGCTAAAAACCCCATATATAATTGGATTGACTGCCGAGTTGAGAGGCGCAAGACTGTGGACGAAAGCTGTTAAAGCCTTCAACGTGTTAGAGTCTGGACTACCCATTTCATATACATGGAAGAGCATAAATCCAAAATAGGGACTCCAGCATAAAATGAAAGCTGAAAATAGAAAAGTAGATAATAGAACCGGATTGCTTTAAGTTACCAAAATAATTCAAATTACATGTAATATATTAACTGGGCGTCAAACTCTATTCTATTGTACTTTTCAGTATATATTTTTTAATTTCAGCATGTTCTATATACTGTATACTGACGTAGAAACACACAGAAACAAAACATGTTTGTGAAACACTGATGCCCCTTATGGCAGCTCATGGCCAAGATGAAAGTTTTTCAAAAGTAGGTGAAACTCCAATGTCAATGTCATGAGGTCAAAAAATGATGGTACCCAAAGGTCCTGTCACATGAAATAAACAGGTGAAATATGAAAACTTTAGCACCAGCCATTCAGAAGTTATGTCCAAGGATAGAAGCTTTCAAAAGTAGGTCGCACTCCAAGATCAGCGTCATAAGGTTAAAAAATATACGTATCCAAAGAAGGTCTTGTCACAAGAAATACACAATTAAAATGTGAAAGCCTTTAGAAGTTATGGCCAAGGTAAACACTTGTTACTGCTTTACAAAAATAGGTCAAACTCGATGGACAAGATCATGAAGTCAAAATTGTTGGTACCCAAAGAAAAGTATTGTCACTTGAAATACACAAGTGAGATAAGAAAGCTCTAGATCTAACCTTTCAAAAGTTTTGGCCAAGGTAAAAACGTTTAACAGATTAACAAACAGACAGACGGACAGACCAAAAACTTCATGAATCTCCGATCATAAGGGCATAAAAGATACTTCATTCTTCCCAATTCTATAGACATGGCAGAAAAACAAGAAGTGCTTCGTAGAAAAATCTTTCGGTAAGATTTTATACTAATACAGCGATGCGATGTAAACTATAAGAACTAGAAATCAGCATTGCGTGTACCCCATTCTAATTGTGCATTATCCAACAGAAAAATGTCGTTTTCAAGCAACTATTTAATTTTTTGCAATATTCCATTGTTTTTTTTTTTGTGCTTAATTTTCCTGCTCAAGATATTTTGCAAAAAATTTTAAATACTGATTATTCATGCGAAATTTCCAGGAAAATAAAATGATGTACACGCAGTTTACCGAGTATTACTAGATGTAAATGAAAACCGTTCTTTCTGATGTTATTATCTCAGAAGTGTCCATGTTTTACCTAAGACGATGAAGAACGTCATCTTGACTGTTCTGATCTTGGCTCGTTCTATGATATGGCTTCTACCTACAGAAGGATTACTGCGACAAGATCCCGTCGTTACTGTCAGTAAATTATACTAGTTAGAATATTATGTGTACACAACATCAAGAAGATAAAGGATTCTATCATAATGATGAATAAATCAAATTCATTAAATCTTATTTCATATATCTAACATGACGTTGTTTAACTTCGAAGGGAAATAACCCCTTGTTATCACAGGGGCCAGTAACGTACAATGTATGATTTTACGTCATCACTATATATATACAAAAAGAAAATGTCTTTTTGTATATATATAGTGATAACGTAAAATCAAACATTGTACGTAACTCCTGTGCTCGTTATAATGATATTCGATAAAATATTAAAAAGATAAATCAGTTTCAAAACAGTGTGATGTAACGGATGTTACATACCGTTGCTTAGTAAACTCTCCTGTCGTTGGAACGTCCAGTTACTATGGTCTCTTTGAACATCACTGTCGCTCCGGCAGATGACGAAAATAATGACACAATAGCAGAAAGTAATGATTATGGCGGGAAATATAAATGCAGCCAGAGCAATGAGAGTCACGTAAACCTGATGAAAACAAAACAGGTAGATGCTTGAACATAACCTAAAACGCCTAAAATATCGAAGTAGCAATTTTTTTTTATTTAACAACAGTAACTATAAAATGTGATAAAAACTAACACGTGCTGTGTTATTTGTATTTTGCTAAGAGTAAAGAAATAAGTCAATAATTAAATACCTTTGACTGATATTTATGACTAAAATTAGGTTCACACAAAGTGACGTTTTTCCCTTTGTAGGTGACATTCCTTTCTGTGACGTCAAACAACACCAAGGTCGGCAATGAGAACAAAAATGCAAGAATCCATGCCACAGAAATGAGGACTCGGGCTCGGAACTCTACAAATACCTAATGTACATAAAAATCTCTACAGTTTCTAAAAAAATGTAAATCCAAATTTTTTTCCTATAAATAAATACATCTTGCTTTATGAAGACTTAATATTAATTGGCATAGTAAAATTGGAACCCAGTCACGTAAATCTCGGGGTTATTCCTTCAGAACCTAACTCTTTAAATCTGTCTCTTTGTTTAATCTTTTTGTGAAACTTAAATCAATGGTAAGACATTACAAGTCAGATTTCTGAATTTATTTTGCTTCAGTACTTACCCCTTCTGGAGAACCTCATGGGTCTTGCTACGGCATCTAGTCTGTCAATGCTTAGAGAAACCAAAACGTATGTAGAAGCGTATAATATCACTACCTTAAAAATATAAATAATGCAATATAGTATATAGAGAATATAAAGTTCTTCAAATATCAGTAAAGTCATACAAAATCATCGTATACTATTTGTTCAAAATTTTCCAAACAAAACTCAAACAAGATAAATGAAATTAAGTACGGTAGGTAAAATTTAAAGTCGAGAAGAAAAAAACACATTAAAAATCATTGATGGCCATGTCCTTTTCATTCATTAGTAATTTCTGCTTTGATAATTTTTATTGATAAAAATGAAAATTAAAAACAAAAATGATGAACTGACGGTACCTTTATGTATTGTAGAAATTTACAAAGAAATGATCCGCCACCAAAGTCTATCATCGCTTTTTCTTTAATGTCTTGACTGACCAAAACCATTCCAACCAAAAGATCTGTAATAGGTTAGTTTTCACAAAATTCTTACTGATATGATATTTTTCTTACTTAACGGGATTTTTTAATTAGAAACGACCCTCAACGCTCACATGAGTCACTTTCACTCTGCTATTTTTTTTTATTTTGCTATTTTTTTTTTTACCTTGGCAATAGGATTGTTCTAAAACAATTCCCTCTTCATTCCCATGAAAAATTTTGACCTCCTATTGCGTCCCAACCTTAGCTCAATTGTCATTACTTCACGTAATTTTAATCCACACATTAATATTCTGGATATCAACATGACATGTGGCCTTTATGTCCTCAAGAAGATTTTTTTCTAAGGTTTTACCCCTATATGCACACATTATGTGAATTTCGCCAGTGTCCATAATTTGAACAAACTTGAATCCACTACAACTAAATGTCAGTAAAATCAGGGTTTAGTTTCGCCCTTTTACTCTCTATTTTTTTTCAAATTTCATATATAATCGAGTGTAAATTTTTGAATCCTTATTTTAACTCCCCCCCCCCCCCCCCCAGCCCTAGGGGCCATAATTCTAACACATATGAATGTGTTCAAATTATGGTCCTTTGAGTATTTTTACATCACAAAAAATGTTTTAAGAGCAGCAGGACCACATGTATATCTCACGATTTAGTTGAAGGATTGGACTACAATAAGGAATGAAATATATACATGTACATAACTATATAGGAAAAACAGTCATTAATATCATCTTTCCGAAAATAGCAGTGCAACATGTACTCATGTTAATATACAAGTATCCTAATGATGTGGAACTTCTAAATCGGCACCACAGGATGTTCATATAATACTATGATTAGTAGTGTCTATCCTGTTCTTAAGAAGATTTTTGAAAGGATTTTTCCTTCAATAAATACATGTAAAATATTGATCTCCTATTGTGGCTCCATCCTATCCCCAAGGCAATAAATTGGAACAAGAATTTGAATTTGCAGAAAGTGAAAAAGTTTGCAAATATATCTTAATAATCATGGCTTTGCTGTTTTTAGTAATTTTTCAAGATTATTCCTATGTATCCTGATGTGAATCTTTGATACACCTATACAATGATGGCCCGGGCTCACCCTATCCAACAAAGCCATGATATGAACAAACTGGAATCTAAACTTTACCAGGAATTGCTTACATAAGTTTCATCTTACCTGGTCCATTGGTTCTTGAAAAGAAGGGTACTCTGTCCGAAGTTGTTTGCAATTAAACAATGCTTCTTGATAACAAGATAAAAATTTGAAAAGTTTACTTCTACACCGACGACGAAAGCGACAACCAATGGATAAATTTTGAACAGCAAAGTTTACTTGAGCCTTTAACACAGGTAAGCAAAAAACACAAAATATTTAGCATTCTAGTGCCCAATGTTGGTATTTTAAGTGAACACAACAAGGTAATCTTTCATGATTTCTAAAAGACTAATGGATTTTTAGGACTAGAAATTTCATTTGTTTTACTGATTACTGTAAAATAATACCTGGAGTACTTTGATTTGGATGTAAATTTGATTCTTGAAATTATTTTCGGTATTCATTACTCTATTTATTATGTAGATATACTGCTCAATAACAATAATAAGTTTGGTCTGTATTAAACCTAAAGTAGAAGTCTTTTAAAAGAAATAATTGTTTACGGACAGAGGTCAAAGGGAGTGATTCGATATCAAAAAAAGACAAAATCTATAGCACTTGCTAAAAATGGCCTTCATTTATACGTGTTAGAGCAATGTCACTTGAAAGAATATAATTGAATATAAGAAATGTTCGAACTGAAGGCCAGGATTCTTTAGATATCAATGAAAGATTTTTTTTCTGAAAATTATATTAAATTAATATCATGATACATGATGAATTCGGATTAGTTATTTAAAATAGTCGAATACATGTATAATGATGTACAACTATTTCTGACTGAAATAAACACGCTTTTTTTCTCTTGCAAATTGCTAAACTGCATGCATATCGGTATATGCAGGTACAGATAATCCAAAGTTCAAGCATTCAGAGACAATAAGGTTATTATTGCATTTCTTATCAAACAATACATTCATCCAAGTGATTGTACTGAAATGTAGTAAGGTTAATAAGGTAAAAACGTTAAATATACAAATTTCTTTACGTATTTTCGCCATCATCAATAAATATTACAGCCATTATGAATAATGTTAAAACCCAAAGAAAAAAAATAAATGTAAAATTATTCACCTGAAATTGCTAAATGCATAATGAAGAAATTCATTCGCGTTTTCCTGCCGTTTTCAGAATATAGCAGCGCCAACAGCACGCATCCATTACCGATAACGATGAACAGAAAAAGTGACGTCACCAATATTAGCTGAGGCACCTACAAAGATAAAGTAAAATAAATCAGACGTAATGGTACATTTACCTATTTTTATAATATCTATATGTCAACGGGGACAATTTTGATTTCAATTACATGTATCATAGGCAGCCAGAAGGCGGTTCCGTTATACGAAAATTTTAATAACAGATATGTATTTTTTAAACAAATGGCTCAACTCTTTGTCTTGCGTTCAAGACATATTAAAAAGAAATCTTTTTAAAAGAAAACTTTAACTCTAGTTCACAAAAATCATTGTTGATACAAAATAGTTTCCGGCAGTCATAAAGATTAGGAGATTTTAACTTCGTTATTAGCGTATACTTCAAATTCCGTGTTGAGTACAGAATAAGAATACTTGCATACCACTAGTTTTCAATTTTTTTTTTAAATATTTTGCAGAAATTGTTATTTTTTCCCCATAAACACCTTCAAAATTGTGCTGCCGTGTGTTGGGTTTACTTATTTGTGTGTGTACAAGTATCCTCGATAACATACGATAAAATCTTGTATTAGTTTTTATATCTACCCCGACCAGCCCCACACCCTAAAACAGAATAAAAAGTAAAGCTTACTAAAGAAATTATTTGGCTAACTAGTATCACTTCTCCCCCAGGGAAAATTCTCAATGAGAAAGAGAGACAGGGAGATTCCCAAATACATGCGAGTAATAAATTATCGCGTAATTTCGCTAGGAGCACCACTCGCGAAATAAAATTACTTGCTTTTATTTGTATGGTGCTGAAATGCTTGTAAAATCTCTTGATCAAACGTATATATATACTCGCGATTTTTTTTCATGCGATTTGACTTTCAAGGGCCATTTCGCGTAAAATAAGCAATCTACAGTAGATACGCTTAACCCCTACTGTTTTTGATAAGTATTAATTATGTTCTCTTCATGGCAAACAAAATTTCCCACGATATTGATCAGACATTTGCTTTATAACCAAAGGCACTCTGAACCAGGACTTTGACAACCTATGCATAATTTTTAACGGATACAATTAAAGGATTCTTAGAAAATTGGTTGAGCAATATTTGATGCCTGCATATAATTGCAAATCAGGTGATACTGACCCAGAAATATATATATGACATCGCCAACCTAGTTCAAATGTTTGAAGACTATCATATTAAGATTCTGGATTCTGTCAAACTGTGATTAAAGCTTTATGATAAGAAAGTCTCACTTCTCAAAATGATGGTAGAAAAACATTTTAGATTAGTATAGCAGAAGACCGAACCTATAACATTTTGGCATAACAAGTAAGTGTTACGTAATTAGGTCATCAGCTTAAAAGGGTGTTTGTCAAACATCTTTTGATATGTGGATTTAGAAGAAATCTGGATGGCTTTTGACCTTTTATTCTAAAGATACATAGGGCCATGACCAACTTGTGTACATGATGAGAAGACTAATAAGGAAAGAGTTCCTTGGCTGTAGTTGAAAACCTTTGATTTACAGACACATTCGGTGTAAGGTAATATACACCAGTTTTAAATCGAAAGCAAAGTAAAATCTCAATTTTTCAGAGTAGAATTTTAATTATGCAAAGTAAAAACCTATTTTTCAGAGTAGTCTGTTGTTAAGAATTTCTGTATTGATACTAGCCATAAAGTCAGTCATTACTTCCCTTGTATTGAATTATTTGCTCGTACTTTTTTCACAAAAAATGTTTTATTCGATTACTCGGTTCTGATCTAAACAAACTGCAAATTCATCGTAGTTTTTCCAAACGAGCAACGGTAGCTCAGTCAATAGAGCCCTCGCGCCGTGATTGGAAGGTCGTGGGTTCAAACCCCGGCCACCACTGACCTAAGTCAATAAAAAAAATAGGTAGTAACTATTCCTTCGCTAAGTGCTCGACACTTCAAAGAAAAAGTGCGAGTCTTTCGGATGAGACCTTAAAAACTGAGGCCCCGTGTTATCACGGCAGGCGTTAGCACGATAAAGATTCCTCACTACTCAATGGCCCTGAGTGCCGAGTAAAGGTCTAAATTTGAAGCCCTTCACCAGTATATGGTGACGTCTGAGTGAAAAATAAAATTCTTCTTAAAACAATATACAATCAATTAATCCAACCGAGCATTGTTTTTTTTTTTTTTTTTTTTTTTTGTCAAAGCTTATCCCGCAAACATATGCCATGTTAAGGAAATTAGACAGGGTACGTGCTTTAGCATGGCTAATGGAGGGCTTATCACGCAGTATACTTTCAAGACGTTTAGGAGGCTACCAAATACACAATATCCCGACTTAATAATCGAATCAGAGAGACAGGAAAAAAAAATGACCGTCGAATAAGAGGTAAGCCCCGGGAGACCACACTGGAGGATCAAACAATCAGACTCTTATACTTGCAAGACAGGAGTAGGACGGCTGTTCTTCCGCATCTGTCTTCCCTCGAAGAAGGGAGTGAGAAAACTATTCGAAACAGGAGACCAAATGTGGGATTACCATTGAATGATAGAAAACGGAGGGTGCGTCTCGATTGGATATAACGACCGACAGAGTTATGAAAGTGGAGATTCTTTTCACTGAAGAGTTTATGTTCACTTTACACAGGGCAGATTATCGAAAACAAATATACAGACGGCGTGGGGAACGCTTTGCAGATGCATGCGTATTAGAGAGACTGCTTCGGTGGGGGATCCCTCATGGTGTGGCGAGGCATTGCTTTCAGTGAGAAGATGTCTCTCAAAGTGATCAATGGAAATTTGAAGCTGCGCAATACTTTGACTGTATCCTTTCTACAGATGTGCCTTATGTTCAGCAGCATAAGCTAGGGCTTCAATATTTTGCAAGGGTATTCTGTAATAATTGAAATAAGACCATTCTTTTGTTACCAATACTTTTTGTCCTCATGACTTTGACCTTAAAGTTTGACCTTCTTTTGAAAAACTTTTTTCCTTGCCCATGGCAACTTAACGTTTTTGTTCTAGGTCTTTTGTATTTCAAATGTATATTCCTTGTGACAAAACCTTTCTTTGGGTGCGAACTTACTGGTATTTTTACCTTTTTTACCTTGTAGATTGACCTACTTTTGGAAAACTTTAAATTTGGCTATAACTTCTGAACGGTTGGTGTTAGGGCTTTCATATTTCACTGTGTATTCCTTGTGACAATAGCTTTATTTGGTTACAAACATTTTTTTTACTCTTGACCTTGAAGTTTGATTGACTTTTGGAAAAAAAAATTCACTTTGGCCATATAGGAGCATCCGTGTTTGACAAACATATCTTTTTCTCTTTTGCCCCAAACACCGTTAAACAAATGGCGATAAAGGTACATTCATGCACAAATCTTGCTAATATTGTCAGAGACAAATTTTGTATAACTGCTCTTATGTAAAACTCAAACGTGAATTGCAATACCTACTATTCCCATATTTTCTCTCAATAGAGATGTCCAAAAATACCGTAAATGAGCAGTGTACTTCAGTGATCCGAAGTCAGAAATGAAAAGTAGATAGAAGGAACAAATAATTTGCGAAATTGGCAAAGTGCAGGTATCTTATAAATAAAACCTGGTTATTTCCGTACTAATCCGTGCTAATGCAATACTAGTCCCCTACCGGCAAGTGTAATCTGGTTCCCCGTTAAAAATTGAAAATGCCTTAATTCCGTCAAAAATTAACGAAGTGGAAGGAAATGCGAACTTGATCTATAACTCATCAAGGTAAAGTCGCATACCAAAAATCAGCTCAATATCTGCAAGCATTTAGAAAAAAAAAGTGCGGAAAACCCTGAAAAATTGAAAAGGTCGCAATTCCGTCAAAAATCATGGATGCGGAACGAAATGCAAACTTGGTCTGTAACTCATCAAGATACACTCACATAACAAAAATCAGCTCAATATCTGCAAGCGTTTTGAAAAAAAGTGCGGAAAACCAAGTGGGACAGACTGACAGACAGACAGAGGGGCAGCTAGACAGACGGACGGACAGACTCAGAGGAAACCTATAGTCACCTCCGGTTTCACCGGTATGGGACTAAAAACACAGGAATGTTTCTGTGCTTTAATGGTTTTCAAGTGGCATAACAGACAACACAAGTCATGAAGACAGTCAACACAAAGTGAGAGAGACAAGGACATGTTTGGAATTAGCAAATTATTCATTTACTAGTTACTATCATAAAAATTGAGGATGCTTAAGATATGTGCAGGCTGGGCACTCCAGATTTTGAAAAAAAGTATGAATTTTTGATTTCCCATGAATATCACCGGAGATTCCAATCGGGCCAAGAAAAATCCCTGAATAAAATAATTCCGACCTTGACATGTGGCTGTACAACTATGATACCGAGAGCAAATGAGAATTTAGTGTTTGGAGAACATATCTGGAACACCAACATCAAGAGAGTCGAAAGTTTCAAAATCTGTCATTGAGCGCATATGTTTTTCATGTTTAAGGAAAGATAGAAATTACTACCCCTGCGCAGAAGGTTATCTAAGGTAGAATCTATGCATGCATTAAGGAAAAGAGGCCTGTATTGGCTACAAAGAAGGAACGTTCTAACTTCGCAATTTTCATTAAGATGATGCCGAATTAAAGAGTAGAGCAAATGGAGTAAGAAAGATTACCCATAACCGTACAGTCAAGATTTCGCGCTGACGGATTTTGATCTTTTTTTTTAAGCATAGGAAACATTGAACAGCATCACCTAAGTTTAAGAGTAAAAGAGAAAAGCCTAGCTTAACACTAATTAAAGTACTTATTATGAATGAAAAACAATTGCACAGCCTAAAAAAATATTTGCAAAAGTGATTTCTAAAGTTTTTCGTAGGAAACCTAGCTTCTTGATTTGAAACTAGTTTCGACGCGGCAATAGTTTGTAAAACTTTATTTTTCTCAACTTTAAGCTGCAGTGTAAGTTGTAAACCAAGGTATTAGATTGAAAAAAAATATTTTTTACAAGAGGTCCAGGGGCTTTAACGGTTCACCTGGGGATGATACAACATTGTCAAGGATCCATAGTATAGAATAAAACAAAATAAACTGATAGATGAAGGTATTCTGCCCAAAAGTAAGAGAAATGGGATGATCAGAGATCAACAAAATAATCAATCTGGTACTCGGCAACAAATTTTAAAGTAGATCTATTTACTTGCTTGTGTTTGCCCTCCCTTTTGTCTCTATCACCATTCTGACTAAACCAAACAATAATGCTTTAGCACTGTTGGAAAACCAGTCTCATTCCATCTCACATTGTCCTCTACTTGAATATATAATGGTCAAAGATAAGGTATTTTTGTCTTGTAATTTATCTATAATTTAAGACTCTACCTGGCCATTAACAATTGTGAAAGACATACATTACAAAAATTCTTGTATAATTCGCTTATTCAATTGACTTTTCAAATATATTATTTACAGTGATTAATTGTGATAGGTTAATAGCAAAGGCGAATGACTTCTCTCAGTAGAATACAAATTAATAGAGGCCTGCCCGGCACCAGAACACTTCACCAAATGGTCCAGAATTTAAAAAAATCTTATAAAAATACCCTTACTTATTACAACTTTTTACTATGTTTGTTTCCTAGATGCCAAGGAGCAGAGATTTTCAAAAAATAATGCGTTTTCACTGTGGATTCAACACAGCCCCACCCTAACACCAGAAACCATTACCCAGGGGCCATGCAATTCATGCTTTTGGAAGAGGCGCACTTGCTCATCATAACTATACACTAATTTTGTTTGTTTAATACCCAGTGGCAGAGAAGATTATCAAAGAATTAATGTATTTTTACTAAATATCAATAGAGCCCCACCCTAGCACCAGAGGCGTAAGAACAAGGGGCTGAGAAATTTACAATTTTGGAAGAAGCATTCTTGCTCATCAGACTTTGTCTGCTAGAAAAGAGCATATTTTAAAATCGTATGCATTTTCAATATCTGATCTATACAGCTCTGCCAGCCACATTAGAAATTCACAATTTTGGATTTTCATAACTTTGCAGTTAGTTTATCAGCTAAATAACCAGGGGCAGAGAAGCAAAGAATAAATGCATTTTCACTTAATCAATAGAGCCCTATTCCTGAAACCAGAAACCCTGATCCAGGGGCCATATGTTCACAATTTTGGAAGAGGCATCCTTGCTCATCATAACTATGGACTTTCTTTGCCTAATACCCTTGGCATAGAAAGAAATAATGAATTTTTACTTTTTCACTGTATAATCCATCGAGCCCACGAACACAAGTTACCCTGCCCCTGGGGCTACAAGTTTCATAATTTCGGAAGCAGAACCCTTGCATACCATAACTATGCACTTAGATTTTCTGCTTTAAATACGCAGGAGCAGAAAAGATGCATTTTCACTATATAATCAATAGAGCCCCGCCCTAACAACAAAAGTCCTGGCCAGGGGCCATGAAAAGTCACAATTTTGGAAAATACACCCTTGCTTCTCATAGCTATGCACATAGTTTGTTTTCTTAATAAGCAGGAGAAGAGAATATTTTGAAAAAACAAGAGACCCAAGGGCCTTAACGGTCACCTGAGTATAATACAACAATTTAGAGGATCCATAGAGTATAAAATGAACTGAAAGGTGAAGCTTTGTTGCCCAAAAGCAAGAAAAATAGGTTGATCAGGATAAACAAAATAATTAATCTAGTATTCATTGACAGTTTATTACCGTCTTCCTTGGAAGACGGTATACAGAGTTGAAGTATTTTACAGTCTTCGGACTATGCACTTCCTCTCTTTTGTGATTGGTAGAAATTGCATGATGAGAAAATTTTCAATTATTTCATTGGCTGAAATGCTGTCCAAGGCAAGGGAGATAATTTTCTGATGATCTAATTTTCGTACGACTTAACAATTTTTCAAGATTTTCAATCGTAAAAAAAAATGACAAAACGAACTGTGGAAATTGGAACTAATTAATTCGATTTAACATGATAGTTTTTTTTTATAGCAATTACCAAAAAACGTTTCTATATTTTCATTGTTAACAGAATTGATCTTTATTGCATGCAAGCTTTACAACTTGTATGTATTCTTTTTCCCTTTCTTCTGCACTGTCTTCCTAATCTCGGCAGCACTCGGCAACACCTCGGCCGATTCGTACCTCATCTACAGATCACAAAGGTGACGGAATCAGCCGAGGTTTGCCGAATGATCTCAGCAGCAGAGTCGAAGTTTACGGAGACAGCCGAGCATCTGTTAACGTTTCACTTGGTAGGGCTTATGTCAGAAAAAAACTAATGAAGAAATACAGAGCCAAGAAATTTTCAAGAATTATACGGCCTGATAGGTTTAGGTCAGTTTACTGTTTAAGGTTGTTGCTAAAGACGGTTAGCTTTTTGAAAAAGCTCTACTTGTAAATTAGGTTCTAATCTGTTCCCTATTTATCACTATCACTATACAGTATATTAAAAAACTATCAATGCTTCTGTACCATTTTAATTTCTTGTTGAAATCTCTTACATTGGCCTCTCTTGGTCTTTGATGAACATTTATTAAGACAAGTTATTTTTGTTCCATTTTTATTTATCTATTACTTACAAGTCTAGCTGATCATTAAAACTATGAAAATACTTTTTATATTACACAAATAAAAATTCTTGCATAATTCTCTTATTCTATTATCCTTTCAAGTACATTGTTTACAGTGATTAATTATCAAAAGTAAACGGCAAAGGGGAATAACTCCTCTCAGTAAAATACAAATTAATAGAGCCTTGGCCAGGACCAGAACACTTGACCAAATGGTCCAGATGTTCAAAAATCTGGTAAAAAATACCCTTCCTTATTAAAACTTTTAATCTTTTTGCCTCTGATATGCCCAAGTGCAGAGAAAATTTTTTTAAAGAAATAATGCATTTTTACTACAGATTCACTATATTATCAATAGAGCCCCCCCCCCCCCCTCCCCACCGAGAAACACTAGAGTCTTTCACCCTGGGACCAGAAGTTTGCTCATCAAAAGTAATCACTTTGTTTATCTGCTTAACACTAAGGAGAAGACAGGATTATTTAATAGAATTAATGCATTTTCACTTTATTATCAAGACCCCCACTCTTACACTAGCACATCTGACCCGCGGTCATGCAATTCACTACTATGGAAGAAATATTGCTCATCATAACTTAGCTTCTTTGCTTTTTAACTAGAAGCAGAAAAGAATATTTTCAAAGATATCTATATAATCACTATATAATCAATAGAGCCCCCCTCCCCCACCTTTTCACTAGAACCCTTTACCCTGGGGTCATGAAATTCACAATTTTGGAAGAGGCATCCGTGCGTATAATAACAACGTACTTAGTTTGTTTAAATAGTACCCAGGGGAAGAGAAGAAGATTTTCAAAGAAAAAATTCACCTTCACTATAGGATCTATATAGCCCCACCCTAGAACCAGAACCCCTGTCCCAGGAGCCATGAAATTCACAATTTTGGAAGAGGCATCATTGCTTATCATAACAATGTACTTAGTTTGTTTAAAAATACCCAAGAGCAGAGAAGAAGATTTTTAAAGCATTAATGCATTTTCACCAAATAATAAATAGAGCCTGGCCCTAACATCAGAACCCCTGATCCAGGGGTCATGAAATTCACTTTTTTGGAAGAGTCACCCTTGCTTATCATAAGTATGTATTTAATTTGTTTCAATAATACCCAGGAGTAGAGAAGAAGATTTTCAAAGAAATAATGCACATTCACTATATGATCTATATAGCCCCGCCCTAGCACCAGAACCCCTAACCCTGGGGCTATGAATTTCACAATTTTGGTAGAGTCACCCTTGCTTATCATGACTATATATTTAATTTGTTTCAATAATACCCAGGAGTAGAGAAGAAGATTTTCAAAGAAATAATGCACTTTCACTATATGATCTATATAGTCCCCCCCCCCCAGCAACAGAACCCCTGACCCTGGGGCTATGAATTTCACAATTTTGGTAGAGTCACCCTTGCTTATCATAACTATATATTTAATTTGTTTCAATAATACCCAGGAGTAGAGAAGAAGATTTTCAAAGAAATAATGCACTTTCACTATATGATCTACATAGCCCCGCCCTAGCACCAGAACCCCTGACCCTAGGGCTATGAATTTCACAATTATGGTAGGATCACCCTTGCTTATCAAAACTATGTATTCAATTTGTTTAAATAATACCCAGGAGTAGAGAAGAAGATTTTCAAAGAAATAATGCACTTCCACTATATGATCTACATGTATATAGCCCCGCCCTAGCACCAGAACCCCTAACCCTGGGGCCATGAATTTCAAAATTTTGGTAGAGGGCTCAATGCTTATTACAATCATGCAAACAGTTTGACTGCTTGATGTCCAGGAGTAAAGAAGAAGATTTTTAAAGATTGCATTAATTTTGGTGGTTTTAGCCCCATCCCTCAGGCCCCAGGGGGGCAGGGACCATGATATTCACAAATTTTGTTTCCCTTCACACATAGATGCCATATGCTAAAATTGGCTCAAATTGGTTCAGCGGTTTCAGAGAAGAAGTTGAAAATGTTCAAATGTTAACACACGACGCATGATGGACGACGACGGACGAAAACAGATAGCAATAGGTCACCTGAGTGACTCAATATAAACAATAGACACCGCCCCCTTATCTGAACCCTTGAGCTTAGGGCCACAAATTTTTACAATTTTGATAGAGTCACTCTTCCTTATCATAACCATGCAAATAATTTAACTACTAAAAATACAGGGGGAGAGAAGATTTTTAAAGAATTTTTGCATTTTCACTATATGATCAATAGAGCCCCGCCCTAACAACAGAATCGCTGACACAGGGAACATGAATTTTACAATTTTGGTAGATGGCTCAATGCTCATTACAATCATGCCAACAGTTTGATTGCTTGATGTAAAGGAGTAAACACAATTTTTAAAGATAAAGATAATTTGATGATTTTAATCCCGCCCCTCAGGTTCCAGGGGGCAGGGACCATGAAATTCATATTTTTTGTGTACCCCTCGCCAATTGATGCTATATGCTAATATTAATTGAAATTAGTTAAGCGGTTCAAAAGAAGAAGCTGAAAATATTTAAAAGTTTACGACCGATGCACGTCGCACGACACACGATGGACGACGACGGACAAAAAGAGAAAGCAATAGGTCACCTGAATGACTCAGATGACCTAAAATCAGAGATCTTTATTATATGTAAGGTAAACATTTCAAGACTTGGATTAAAATGCTGGTGGTTTTCAACAAGATACTTACAGTACAAAAAAAATTGAAACGTCTGTATGAATTGAGAGGGAGAGAGAGAGTGGGAGAGAGAGCAGGTTTCTCGGTATAAATCGAAAGTTTTCATATGTTAATTTTTCCCCGAAGCAGACTACATAAAACTGGTGATCTGTCAAAATTTTGTCTCTAATTCTTGGTAGGTAAGTATTTAAATTTTGCTTATTTTAATTATTCATACCGAATAGATTTTCTATACGATGAAACAGGAAGAAATAATAATTAATTTTAAAAAGAATGGATAGGACGATACAACTCTTTGTGACACCTTGTTGAATGCACGAAGAATTCACAAATGTTAAAAAGTGACAGGTAAAATGAACTTCTGAAATGCAAAAATACTGTGATAAATATGTTCATGTTTCAAGTTAAAATGCTTCAACAAAAAATCAGTGCCTCTCGAGTATATTTGTTTGTCACATTAAAATCTCAATGGAATATGGTCCTAGAAAATAAAAATACATTCCATTTTCAGTGATGAGCAATGTGAATAATTAATGTCCTATTAGAGGTCACTTAGTGTAAAGAGTGATTTGTAAGCAGATCAAATATACAGCCAGTGCCACAACCAGTAAATGGATTCAGCCAGGAAGATTCTCGGGGGCAGTGAACACTCATAAACTCGTTTTCAATCTGTTGCTTATAGAACATATAATTGCATTTTGTATTCTCGTCGACATTGTGTATGCTAGAGGCTGATTTACACACATGAATTAACCTGTACACAAGAGGAGGACGTAGTGACCAACTTATTTAAACTTACAAATATATCCCATAAATCTCCAACTGGAGTTCGAAACACAAACATCAAAGATGTTCATTAATAATAATTTCTACTTAAATATAGAATAGAATAGAATAGAATAGAATAGGATTTATTACCAAATCAGGGCCTAATGGGCATAAACATATAACATGTATAATTACAGATAGGATACCAGACAGAATACAACATATAATGAAGAGCAATTCTTCCATTTAGTACATTGGTTGTGTTTTGAGTGTCATATGTACGTAGACATATAGGTTGTCTTGATAATGTTGATATACATGTACTTGTGGTGTTTGACTAATTCAGGGTAGATAGGATTGACATTTTGGTTTATTGTATATGTCATACATAGATTTCAAGTTTTCAATATACATGATATATATACATGGCATTTCATGTGACCCATGGATCAAATGATGGTACTCAATACTAAGAAAGTTACAAAAAGCATTATAGTTGATCAATATGTAGGTGAAATTTTACTAAAATAGCAGAACTGGCTGGGAACACATAGACTTTGAAGAAAATAATAAGAGAGTGACATTTTGGAATGGATTATTCTTTGTTATGAAAAAGATTCTTTCTAAATAGTTAATTTGTGTGCCATACATGTATGAACACTAAGCATCGATTCGTAATTAGAGTATTGTATGGTATGCAAACGCATCTGAACCCGATCCTGCCAAATCGAGAACCCAGATCCTGGCGATCGTGTCAGATCGATCGTGGACAATCCTATCGGAACGTACAGTGAATGTGATCGACTCTGAACGCTAATATGTCCTTCACAGATCGTATCACCTGAAATTGAACAACAGGCACGTTATCTCATCAAAGCGCGACAAATCGTACAAGAACGTATCGACTCGCATCACCTCAAATTGAAATTCCAAAGAAATTTTGTAATAAGTTACGAATCGTGAACTGAACGACAGTAGGAACTGGGTATTACATGCTGAGTATCTCTGATGTTTTGTCAGTGTATACACGTCCAAACTCTCACAATAACGCAAAATCTATATTCTTTTATCATACATACCTTAGGCCTTCTCACACTTCTGCAAACATCTGTCTATATTCTCAAACAAAATTTAAGTCAACCAATACTTATGGAAAAAATATTCTAGACACGTGTGTACTAATAGGTTGTTAATGATCTAAGATTTTTTCTGAGTGAATTCAAAAATAATGACCACCAAATTGGAATTTTTTTTTTTATAAAATTCAACTACCCATAACATATTTTTCACTTATATCATCATATTGTACATGCATTCTAGTTTAAAATCCTGAAGTTGTAATAGAATAGACAATTTGATAAAAAAGTTTCAGAATTTTTATTCTGATTTCCATGTGTATGTAGAAAAAAATTGGCTTTTTGATTGTTATTTTACATTATTTTTTCAATTCTGGTTTGAAAAGTTTTAATATGAAAGAAATATGAAACGATAAAATTCCCCACAAATCACTTTTTTGTCCATTTAAGTCAATTCTTCAAATCTAAGCCGTTCAGTCGATCGGTAGAGCGCTCGCTCCGTGATCAGAAGGTCGTGTGTTCGAATCACGGCCGTGACTGACCCGAGTCGATAAAAAATAGGTAGCAACTGTTCCTTCGCCAAGCGCTCGGCACTTTGAAGTGAAAGTTGTGGGTCATTCGGATTAGACCTTAAAAACCGAGGCCCCGTGTCACGGTATGCGTTGGCACGATAAAGAACCCTCACTGCTCAATGGCCCTGAGTGCCGAGTAATGGTCTAAAATTGAAGCCCTTCACCGGTATATGGTGACGTCTCTAAATGAGTGAAAAATTCTCGAACGGGACGTAAAACAACATACAATCAATCAATCAATTTAAATCTATGCCAAAAAAAATTTTGATATACAAGTTTTCTTACAAAAAATACTAGATTTAGAAGTGACCCTATTTTATATTATTGTGTTGCACTCCTGACATCTGATATGTATTTCATTTAACACATTGTTTAAAAAAAATATAATGCACAATAACCCATTCTTAGTTTGTAAATTAGTTCGTCGTCTTGATATTTTTTATCATTTACGGCAAGTTTTTCATATTTACAAGACTTCAAAACATGATTATTTGCAATGTGTAATATATATATATATATATATATATATATATATATATATATATATATATATATATATATATATATATATATATATATATATATATATATATATATGTATGTATGTATGTATGTATGTATTGTATTTAAAAATATGTTAAGTGATGAAAACTATTCTCTGAATTGACTGTAAAATGTCTGTAATTAGTTGATAGATGTATGTTTTGAACATCAAATAGTATCAAAACATTTTTTTTCAATTTATTTTTTAGTAAAGATAGATGAACATCATTGATAATTATAAAACAGTTTTGTTGCACTCCTGACTGCAGTAAAATCAAAAATTAGAACCAAAGAACACAAAAATTCATTAAGTGTTGGCAACATCAAGTGATAAAGAAATTGTGCAATATTTATAGTCCAATACTTCATAATTAAAACACATGAAAGTAGTATTTATTTGTATGAAACGATACTAATCCATTTACTCTAAAACTCTTCTCTTAATACATTTATGCAAGAATACCCTTAAGCTGCGATTTAGGAGGAAATATGGGTCTTGTATTAGTTCAATCAGAAATATATGGAAAAGGTCTTAACTCAGAGAAATTTATTTTCTTTTCTTTGGAAGGGTAAAAGGTAGTTGAAAAGGGGGGGGGGCGCTAGAGGGGGTTCTAGAAAAGAACAATTAAAAGGAATAAATTAGTTTGTCACATCGAATTCATAAAAGCCCATGTTAGCAAACATATGGCTTCTCTCCAGGCAAAAATTATAGATTTGAAGGGTTTAATATTTGAATTGACGCAAATTGATATTTTCTATATTGCTGGTTTTCCAAGAATGGGTGGATACTTTTCATCTGCAGTATAAATGATGTGATTAAAAGCATTCTATTGCAACGAAAACAGCCTCTGGGAATATTTCATGGAAAAGCAATATTTTTAATATTTGCCATAACAAAGGAATCCCCAGTCCTACTGTTTCACGTAAATCAGTTATCAGACACTGCATTCCTCAAAAGTTTGATTTTCATCTTAAAGAGGGGCAGGATAAAAAAAAATACTGCTCTGCTTTTACCTCGTACGGATTAAGACCCAAATATTTAGGAAGTTGGTGCATACAAATGTCCTTGCTGCATTAACCTACTCAAATTAGAATTTCCCTAAAAGTACCAATATCCCACAGGACAACTAAGAAAATATTTACTTTGAAATACATGTACTTAAAAGAGAACCCTGCCATTTTGATAAAAAAATATACACGAATTCCCTTGGCATGAACCGTGTGGAAATGTTATAAATGGTTGCAGGTTTAATACTTCTGGTCAAGACCAACTTATGCATTGAGCATGAAAAAATAAAAGTATTAACAATCTAAGGATCAAAATTTCGTATGTAGAAAACATTACTGAAATTTCTTAGCTGGAAAGCCTAATGCAAACAACAATGGCATCGAATTATGACATACTCACTTGTATTTCTAAGATCGTCAATTTTTTTCTGAACTCTAAGTCCTTGACAAAATGACCTTTGATCAAGGTTATGACATATTCTATGATCAAAACTACCCATGGGCGAGTCTTAAATTCAGAACATATTTCATTTTAAAATAATATTATGTAAAAGAATTTCCAAATCAAACGCAGTGCCCTTGATCTTGCCAAAATGACCATAATGCAGGTCTCTGGTCACAAACAATTTTGTGCCTAGTATAGTCTTCTAATGTTTTTTTCTCCACATGAAATGTTTGAATTTTATATTTAAAAACCCAAGACATTGATCTTGCATGCCTTTGGGTCAGGGCATAATCCTCACAAGCCAAACGTTTTTAAGGTATTAGCTTCTATTGTTTCTCTGTTTCCAAGTTGTGACTAGAACAATAATTTAGTACTTTGTACCTTGTTGATTTACCTTACAAAAGTTGTATCAATATAGGGTCAATGCACAACAACCTTTGTATAAGGTATAAGGGCTAAAGTTTCTCGGTTACAATGTTTTGTTCACACTCACTCCCCTTATTCCTGTCAAAGAAGTAATGTACAATGTCATAACTTTTTTAAAATTTTGAAAATAATCTGAAAGTGCGAGGGTAAAAAAATAATTCAAAATATTAAATAATTAGTTTTCCAAATTCTGTATACTCCTTTAACCAAAATTGTGAATTCATGGCCCCTAAATCCATGTTTTAATATGCCTTAGGTATGGGGCTTTTTTGTTAATTCAATTAATAAAACAAGTACGACTTTGAAAATCTTCTGTATTCAAACTGTTTGCATAATTATAATGGGCGCAGTGGTTAGCGCGGTCGCTCTAGAGTCGCGGAGTAAGGAGTTGATCCTTACGTCGCGGGTTCGAATCCCACTGTGGGACGTGGAGACCGATCCTTCGGATGAGACCGTATAAACCGAGGTCCCGTGTCGCAGTAGGTGCTGGCACGAAAAAGATCCCTCATTGCTCAATGGCCCTGAGTGCCGAGTATAGGTCAAAATTTGCAGCTCTCTATCGGCAAGTGGTGGCGTCTCCATATGAGTGAAACATTCTTTAGAGGTACGTTAAACAATAAACAAACATAATTATAATGAGTAACCTTTAACAAAATTATGAAATTCAGGGCGCTTTGGTCCATGGTTCAAGACTTAGGGTGTGGTCTTATATTGAAAATACATTTTGGAAAAAAAAATTCTCTTCTCTACTCATGAGCATTTAGCATGTATCTGTTCCATGATTATAATGAACACAGCTCTTTACAAAAAGACTGTGAGATCCTTCTCGCATAGGTCCAGTGTTCAGAACCTAGGATAATGCTAAGTTGATAGTAAATTTAAAATACATTATATCAAAAAACCCTCCTTTACTCATTGACATGAACAGACTATCTGTTTGCATAATTATTATATAATTTACATATCCCTCTATTGAATTTGTAAAACTGATAGTTCCAGGCCCTTTGGCCTAAGCCCTAGGGTTGAGCTAAGAAGTTTGTCTTGATGCAACTGCCTCAAAAATTACAAAAGAACTAGTCCACAGAAATTATAGAATTCAAGTCCTCCAAGTCTAAGGATCATATAGTGAAAATGCATTATTTCTTTGAAAATCTTCTCTGCTCCTGTGTATTAAACAAACTGACTAAGTACATAATTATGATGAACAAGGGTGCCTCTTTTAAAATAGTGAAATTTGTGTGTCAATTCTTTGAAAATCTTCTCTGCTCCTGGGTATCATGTAAACAAACTAAAAGCATTGTTATGATAGCAAGGTTGCCTCTTCCAAAATTGTGAAGTTCATGGCCCCAGGGTCAGGGGTTCTGGTGAAAGGGGGGGGGGCTCTAATGAATAAATACTGAAAATGCATCAATTCTTTAAAAATCTTTTTCTCTGCTCCTTGGTATTATGTAAACAAACTAAGTGTATGGTAATGGTTATGATAAGCAAAGATGTCTCTTCCAAAATTGTGAAATTCCTGACCCCAGGGTTGGGGGTTCTGGTGAAAGGGGTGTCTATTAATTATATAGTGAAAATGAATAATTTCTTTGAAAATGTTCTTTTCTGCCACTGGTTATAAAGCGAAGAAACTAAGTGTATAGTTATGATGAGCAAGGAGGCTTTTTCCAGAATTGTGAGTTTCATTGCCCCTGGGTCAGATCTCTCAGTAGTTTCGATACGCAAGAGCATACTCTACGTATGAACAATTTCTAAAACGAGGAAAGTTATTGACAAACAAGTTGATGAAACAAGAATTTCAACAGTTCCGCTTAAAGTCATTATTTCGTAAGTTCTTTGGTCGATACAATGGCCTTGTCAGCAAATACTATCTATCATTAAGTTATGATGACTTACGTTTTTCATACTAATTGTTAGGCCATTATTTACACACTGAATTGTCGACGGATTTTTTCAGTTATTTACCGATCATGAGCAGGAGCACACGGCGGATTTGATCAGTCGGCAGGGGATGCTTACTCCTCCATGGCACCTGATCCCACCTCTGTTGTTTTTGGAGGTAAATGTTTGCTCTGCTCCTGATTTGTATTTTTTTAATGGACTTTGAGCTTGAATACTCTTCGTTATCTCCATATTTTATGTTCTGGTGTAAGGGTGGGATCTACTGATAATATAGTAAAAAGGCATTAATTCTATTAGACAATCTTGTCTGCTTCTCGTTATTAAGCAAATTAAGAAAGTGTTTAGTTATGATGAACAAGGCTGCTTCCTCCAGAATTTTTAAAACTTGTGGTCTCAGGGTCAGGGGTTCTGGTGGGGGGGGGGGGTGTCTATTGACAATAAAGTGAAAACGTGTTAAATTTTTGATTCTTTGAAAATCTTCAACTAAGTGCATTGTTATGATGTGAGAGGTTATAATATGGGGAAAAATAATAAAGAAGAACTATTGTTTTGTTAATAGTCTGCATGGTGATAATGATAAATTGAGACAAGAGGGACTTACTTTATGAGTTGTTACTGTGGACTATACTAATTATTTCGTTGATCCTTATCATCATATTTCTCTTGTTTTGGGGTAATAAAGCTTCATCTATCATTTTATTTTATACTTAAATGGATCCTCTAAATTGTTCTATTATACTCAGGTAACCGTAAAGGCTCTTGGGCCTCTTGTTATTTCACCCGAACCAAGATTGGTACATGGGTGCAATACTAATAAATATATACATTTTATATACAATACAAATAATATGAAATTAAAAAAAAAGTGAGATAAAGATATATTAAGTAGGACAAACAGCATCATAAAGTTTTAGGATGAACATACATTTCTTACTTTAAGGATTTTTTTTTCGATTTGGGTTGACATTATTTCCATGAATTTCATAGCATTTGGGATTATGAGAATAACAATGGACCAGGTGATCTTTTCTTAAATTAACAGAAGCATTCGTGGATATAATGAAATTCATCATCAATCTAAACATTATTCTAAAGTGCACAATGCCTTTCGCTAGGTGGTTTACCATTCCATCTTACAGTTTCTTCTGGTACATGATGATTTATATTAACACCCTGATCGTACCATACATTTGATAAACCACACAAACGCAAATTTTCTGTATGCAATTTAACCATGAGTTTGTTAAATTTCCATCACTATACAGTTTAAACATATTTGTATAATACATTTACAATTTTATTTTGCAGGCCTGAAAAACCTTTGCGCCCAGTAAGAGATTATTCTATGATATACCGAGAGATATAGGGGAAAACGACCTAGTACGCTGGCGTGAAAGAAGATGGGTGAACAAGGCGTGCAGAATGCCTATAGCTTCCGATATTAATAAAATCATATTCAATTTATGAATTAAGTCTTTAAAATAAAGTTCTCATTATTCAAATTTATTAAATTATGATCAACAAAACTTTTCTGAGAAAAAAGATCTCGGAAAAAATTATTCTTTTATTAAAATAATAAAATGGTATTCGTGGGATTCGAACCCCTAACAATAAAAATCCGGAGTATCATATTGTATTGAGACTAACACGCTAACCACTACGCCACACAGCTCCTGACGAATAGTGGCATTTAAATCATGTTTGTGATATGACCCTTGACTTAATGGACTTCAAGTATTTCTCGGAAAGATGCGAATGCTTTGTCATAAAAGTGTACTTTTAAGGTATAGTGGGTCTTTGCTCCATGTTTTTGTAAACCAAACAATGTATATTTTTATGCAAACTTTTAGGATCAACTTTCAAAAAAATGGAGCGAAGACCCACTCATATCGAAAAATTTTGTTAAAGTGTGAGAAAATGATCCTTTTTGTCCTCTTAAGTGTGTGTATGCTATTTCGTAGGCAAATAATTTCAGTCTTTGTGAGATTTTTGTAAATTGTAGAGATTTAGCATAAAATATACTTTAATGTTAGATGAAATATCAAAGAAAATTTTTATATAATTGGGATTTTATTTTTCACTTCATGTCTGTCGCACTATAGGCACTTCGCCCGCCTTGTTCGCCCATCTTCTTTTTAAATTAAATACATGCACATGCATTAAAATTTCAAATGTTAAAGTTGAATAACATCTTCGTATACAATCTTCATATACATCGTTAATTTTATACCACGAGTCATTAATGGAATGGGGTTTTATTGGCACGTTATTGTTAACACCTCTAGTGCAGAAATAATTGTCTTCTTCTATTAAG
The DNA here is from genome assembly GCF_033153115.1 of Saccostrea echinata. Taxonomy (NCBI): domain Eukaryota; kingdom Metazoa; phylum Mollusca; class Bivalvia; order Ostreida; family Ostreidae; genus Saccostrea; species Saccostrea echinata. Next base: position 14,660,708 of record NW_026889805.1, read on the forward strand.
AACATTAGTTTAATTGGACGTCTAATATGGAAATCTGACATGCAGAGTACGCGCCCATGCAAAATTGTCGTTCATTTTGCGGCGTGTTGATCTAAAAGAAATTCTGTCATTAAGGTTTTCCTGCAAACAAATTGATGAGAACAGTGACTTTTCATCATGAAATATGCATGTTTGGTAGGAAGGGCCGTTTTAAAACATTTATGCAGGTAAAGACCAGATTGCAAAAGCGTGTAATCGCTTGCAAGGAGAGAGAGAGAGAGAGAGAGAGAGACGAAGAAAGAACATGGCAATTAGGAAACTTTTTCCAGAAGCTAGAAGCCAAACAAAGAGAAATCATTTTAGACTCCTACAGTTAAAGCTCCATTATTTTGTAGGAAATAAATTTTGTGCCTGCAGTTGATCACAGGTGGCATAAGCAAAAAAAATACAATTTCGACGCATTCTATCAAATAAGACTCATCTTCTAAAAATCAGGATACTTTAATTAGATTCAACAGTAATCGAAAAGTTGTATTAGTGCCTCCGCTTTCTTAGAAATAAAATCGCATGCATCAGTTCAATTAAAATCGATTACTTTTGTGGACGACTTCATTAAATCAAATACTTTATCAAGATCTCATTTTTACGCATCAAACTGATAATTTACCTTTATCATTTGACAACAATTCATGTTTTAGCTTTTAAACGAAGCGTCTAAAATTCTAAATCCATTAACGATTTTATAGGTAATAATCGTAAGTGCTACACAGATAAAATTATAATATTTTAACTGAAATAAATCAGTTGTGAAAATTGAATGTGACTGGAATTTCTCACATTTATTTTTTAAAAAAAAAAACTGTATTCTGAAAACTGTAGGAGATGACATCAAACCATATCAATGTACTCTATGAACATGTTTTTCATATAGAAATGACTAAGTTCAACAACTGGTATTTTCTTATAAATTTTCAATAATCAAAATCCACATACCACTCACATCCTTGACATATTATATACAATTGATGTGCAAAGTAAAAAAGTCCCTTTCTTGGAAACTGTAGAAGTTATCCGGACAAATCAGTCAGATGTATCCTATAAGCAATATTTTGCATCAATATGACTAAGGCCAACAGCTTGTTTATTAGTTCCCTACCGGTGAAACCGGAGGGGACTATAGGTTTCCTCTGAGTCCGTCCGTCCGTCTAGCTGTCCCTCTGTCTGTCTGTCAGTCTGTCCCACTTGGTTTTCCGCTCTTTTTTTCTAAACGCTTGTAGATATTGAGCTAATTTTTGGTATGTGAGTGTATTTGGATGAGTTACAGATCAAGTTTGCATTTTGTTCCGCTTCAATGATTTTTGACGGATTTACGACCTTTTCAATTTTTCAGGGTTTTCCGCAATTTTTTTCTAAACGCTTGCAGATATTGAGCTGATTTTTTGGTATTTTGACGGAATTATGGCATTTTCAATTTTTAACGGGAACCAGATTACACTTGCCGGTGGGGGACTAGTATTGCTAATGAAATACTCTCAGAATGCTTGTTTCTCATAAAAGAAATCAAAATCCAAGTACTGTGCACATCTCTGATATATGTACAATCGAGCTGCAACTTAAAAAGTTCCTATCTTGAAAACTCACAGCCGTCGCCAGATTTCTGAAAAGGAGGGGGTACACGTAGGGTGTACTCAGTAGTCATCTACTGATCAGGGATATTTTTTGTACTATTATTGTGGATTAATGTGAATTCTTGAAGTCATTTTTTCACATACTAAAAAAAACAAAATCTACCAGCATTAATACTTTAAATCTATGCATAGTGAAATTCTTTTATTTAAGGAGGGATTCTTCTCATAAGAACACTTATTTCTTATATTTAAAAATCAATGAAATTTTCACAGAATCAAGAAGACAATATCACTAAGTGATGGTATCACTTAGATTAAATTTGACCGTTTTATATTAGAGGCAAGGTCAGTACCTTTTTCCTGGACATTAAGAAAAAAAAATACTGTTGCCAATCATGCGATGTCTACTTCTACCGTATTTCAATAAATCAAATGTTTTTGCATAAAGAGATATTACCATATAGGGTCTATAAGATGATATTACCAAATTGACATAAATAATTAAACTAAAATGGATATTGGCTAATCCGAATTTTCTATATTTTTCTTAAAATTTTAAGATATTCTAGTTATTTTTATATGCTTCCTATATTTAAATTTTTCTTATTTTCACATATGGTAAAGTTGTCACATAAAGATACAAAATGACATAAAAACAAAAGGTTTTGACCGTTTACTAAGAGAGAAAAAACATTTGTTACGGATTTTTGTCTCAAATCTGAACTTAGATTGGAAGCTTTTAAAAGCTAACATAATTGTAGTTTGTTTGGAAAATCATATTTATTTTATATATTTTAAAACTTTAGTCCCTTATTATTAATTTAACTTACATTTAAAAATTTTCTCCAAGTCTTTGATTGTGTAAAAATGATAACTAAATTCATTGTTTATAATTATTTTGAGAGGCAGAAAAGAAGATATTTTCATACACCGCCATTCCGCCAAAAACATAGTCCCTGCTAGATTTCAAACTCAGTTTACCATTTCTATTTAAAGTTGTACAATTGTGATGAGGAAAGAAAAATATGATCTTTTAAATATCTTACATGTAAATATATAAAACATATAAGCAAATATACTTTGAACATTTCATCTAGTCAGAAACCAGACAAGAATCCCTCCTTAATAACTGATACTTTTTCTAGTGGTTTTTTTAATTACTATTTTTGAAAAAGGAGGGGGTGTAACCTCACTCCACGGACCTCGTCACGACCGCCTTGGATTCATCCGGACAAATGATGTACCCTTTTGGCAGCCGCTCGCCTTCGTTTTCACCATTTCAATAACCGGATTTTTCCTACGAAAAACCCAGTTAAAATATTAAGCACTCAAATTGTGAAGTTATATATTATTTCATATTGATTAGAACATTCAAAAAGCGAGAGAGAAAAATGTTTTCGCGGGGTGTCATGGACTAGCAAGTAGCGATACAATTTGTGTTGCCATCGGGAGGGCTCTAAAAAAAACTCTAAAAATGCCCAAGAAAGCAGGAAACATCAAAATTGCATTTGTGTACGAATGGAACAGATTTTGAATAGTATAGACTCTATCGGACAGTCTGCCAGGAAACGAATTATCAGTTCAAATCTGGTCAAATGAGAGAGCTAATAGAAAGTGATATGCGCTGCACTGCTGCCGAACTTGTTGAAGAAGAATGAGACGATAAATATGCTTTAAAAAAACCTAACGAGTTAGCTTGTATACAATGGTACTTAATCATTTGTTAAGAAACTAAGAGTCAAATAGTAGTGAAACGTATTTGTATAAACGCCAAAGAATGTCTGAGATAACCTGTGCGTTTGAGGAACTGTCATGACGTCATTTTTTGACGTTATAATTTCGTAGAGAGGAAACATGTTGATTTTGAAATTTAGTAACGCGAGTTCCATTTGATCAAATAGAATAAAACTGTAGAAATGGACAAAATAAATGTTTTCACATATGACAATGTGTTGATCTTAACTTTCTAAAGAAAAATCCGACGAATAGCGACTTAAATGCATTAATCAATCTTAGTTACTCATAATGCATCACCTAAAAATTAAATGTCTAAAACTTAGCCTTCATTAGACCAGGCCCCAGGATCATGAAACAGACTTAGACTTAAGTCAAATTTTCAACAGCCTGTAAAATGTTTATTAAATATTGAATCAATCTCTAAATTTGCAGATAAAAACACTTTTGTGAAGCAATATTGAAAAATATTTTAATTTTGGTATGCTTGACTTTTACAACATTTTAGTTCAACATAAAGATTTTGACTTAAGCTTAAGATGCTGCATGATCCCGGGGCCTGGGAATTATTTCTCTACATCTATCACGTGATAAAAGAAAAGTAAGAAAAGCACACGGACAAAGGTACTTACATTAAAGTTTAAAATTACAGATGGTCACATTACTGTGGCATTGCAAAACTTTTTGAAAAACGCGATAATACACTCATTCACAACTACCAAATCTATTGGGATGGAGAGAAGATGTAACTGGACCAATGGATTTTACTCTGGATATATTTAGATTTTTCACATCACTTGATAGTCAGCTTTGCGACGGAAAGTGAAAAGATAACCGCCTTATTTGCCTACAGCTGATGAAATCGCATTTCGATAGAGATTCTGAAGAGGAAGGAAATTCTTCATCACTGAACAAAAAGTAAAATGTACCAGTCTTAAAGTAAAGAATTTCACTGTAACTCCCACCCTACGCCCTTCGAAAACTGACTCTTGATAATGATTAACTAACAAACTGTAGGACAGAAGGCTTAGAATAGAATTTCTCCATGGAAATCGCACTCTAGAGTGCCGGGGGAAGAGTACAACCCACCCACCCACCCCCAAAGGTCGAATTGTCCTCTCCCTCTTAAAGTAATAATAGCTTCCTAGATTTCATAGAATCAATCACTTCTAAATACAATGGAAATAAAAGCTGCAAAAAAAGTAGTACTTTTGAATATTGAATATGAATCATCTTATTTTATATTCAGCATGTGTGTGAGGGTGTGTGTGAGGCTGTGTGTGTGTTTGAGTGATAGAGAGAGAGAGAGAAAAAAAAGGCTGAGTTTTTCCAGGAAAACATAATAAGTTGGTCATCTTAAAAGCTACGTTCCCTTATTGTGTTTGTTTCATTTAAGTATATTTGGATCAAAGAGGTTATTTGGTTTTTACAATGAAATGAGAGAAACGAACAATAATCATGTTCAAAAGTCCAATTTAACAGTACAAATTTTAAGCTAAGGAAAACCGGGCCCATGAAAACATCAGAGGTAGGATCAGGTACCATGTAGAAGTAAGCATCCTCTCTGGACCGATCATAACCACCGTTAACCCTTTTTCATGATCGGGTAAATGGAGAAATATGTAGACATTTCAGCACGACACCATATGCAGGTGATACAAATTATTTAATACTATTTTGTAAACCTCCTAATACGATACCGCCTTCTAAGATAACAAATTTGACCAGAAACTGTCTTTGCAATTGTCTACCAGAACTGACTTTCCTTCGTTTCAAGGGCAGCCATTTTAATATTGCAAGCACAACAACAAATGGTGATGTGCTTGCAACATTCAACTGCATTTGGTGATTACTGTGAAGTTTTATTAGTATTGTATTATATATATTATATATTTATTAATATTAAGATTGTTCGAGCCATCTCCTGCAATAACTACTCAATAACAATACCCCTCCCCCGGACTTCGTTCGGGGTGACAGAATTATATATATATATCTGAAAAAATTATATGTACATGTATATAAGAAATGAGTATATTTACTAATATTTAAAGTACGTGATTTGATAAGATATGAATGAAGAAGAATTGATAAAAAAAAAAAATTCACCGTTCTGTCTTATTAATTTTCAATCTAAATTTAAAAAATTTAGAATAACTCATGCATGCAATCATTTTCAACTTCACATTGAAGATTGTCGCCGTTTAGATTGATGTCTTCTTTTTTTTAACTGACGCATATTCATCTATTATTTTTTATTTCGTAATAGAATACTAAACATCTTTAGTGTACGAAAAGAAGATTTTCAAAGAATTAATTCATTTTCACTATATGAGCCCCATCCTAACTCCAGAGGCCTTGACCCAGGGACCATGAATTTCACAACTTTGAAGAGGCATTCTTGCTCATCATAATTATGCGTTCAGCTTGTCGGCTTAATGCCCAGAAACAGAGAAGAGATTTTTGAAGAATTTATGCATTTTTGTATATGGTAAAAGAGCCCCTCTCTAACACTAGAACCCATGACCCTAGAACCATGAATTTCACAATTTTGAAAAGGCAGTCTTGCTCATCATAATTATGCAATTACTTTGTCTGTCTATTACTCAGGAGCAAATAAAGACATTCAAAGAATTAGTGCATTTTTACTATATTATAAGCAGAGCCCCAACCTAACACTGATGAATTTTATAATTTTGAAAGAGGAACATTTGCTCATTAAAATTATCAACTTACTTTATCTGTTGGATACCAAAAAAGCAGAGAAGAGGATTTTCAAAAAATTAATGCATTTCACTATTTGATCAATAGAACATCTGACTCTGAGGCCATGAATTTTACTATTTTGGAAGAGGCATCCTTGCTCAGCATAATTATGCATTTAGTTTTTCTGCTAAATATAAAGGGGGAGAGAAGGAGATTCTTACAAAATTTAAGCATTTTTACTATGTGATCTATAGAGCCCCACACTAACACCAGAACCCCTGACCATGAGGCCATGAATTTCACAATTCTGCTGGAGAGTTCAATGCTCATTACAATTAGTTTGACTGCTTGCTGTTCAGAGGTAAAAAAGATGATTTTTAAAGATTACATTTATTTTGATGGTTTTAGCCCCACCCTTTTGTCCGGGGGGGGGGGGGGGGGGGAGCTGGGACCATAAAATTCAATATTTTTGTTTCCCTAAACCCATAGATGCTATACGCCAAAATTGGTTGAAATTGGTTCAGCGGTTTCAGAGAAGAAGCTGAAAATGTTCAAATGTTAACAGTCGACGTACAACGATGGATAAAAACAGACAGCAATAGGTCAGTCACCTGAGGGACACAGGTGACCTAATAAAATTTTGTTTTTTAAACATCTAAATTTGTCTCCAAAAGCATCCTTTTGGATAACTCAAATACTCTAGATCATGAGTAAAAATACCAAGTAGGGATCCTCAGAAAAGAACACTAATACATCATTATCATGCTTACCCAATTAGTTGTCATTATAGGAATGGCTGCAAGACAAGAGATTCTCAAGTGTCCCTATAAAGCAAATACCATCATTAAACAAATTGTTATTTGCAAACTTGACTATCTTTGAGTGATCAGACAGCAAATTCAGAGGAAAAGAAATCTTCAAAAGTGCATAATCCCTAAGAAAAGTCTTCAAAAGAAATGTCCTGAAGCTGAAATCGAAACAGCACGACTTATAACGTATCCTATAACGACTGATCATTGTTTTTACAAACTCTTTCTAAATTCAAACCAGACGATTGGATACAAAATATCCACTACGATTCATTGTTTAAGACCTGGATGGGATTGAATTATCTTAAAAACAATGCTAAACCATCTATTTGCTCAATTCTCAAATCGAACACTATATTCAATACGTAAATGATAAAGCCACAACTAACACGCACCCAAAAATTCATTTCAACACTCAGATATATCGACGCATTCTACTTTCGGCTCATACATTCACCTCTGTCGTTGGCTCGCGTGTATCACAGTATTAAGCACAAGAAATAGTGCGTTTGTTTTAATTCATTATAATTAAATTCCTGCACTAATGTTCGTCTTTTAAGGTATATATTCTAAGTAGGTCTAGAATTATTAGTTCAATTTGAAATAATCCTTGGAATATCTTTTTTTTACCTAATGTCAAAAATCTTGACGCGAGCCCATTGCAGAGGTGTCTGATAGAGGAACGAACGACACCTCTGCAAAGCAGATTGACATCGACGACGTTTTATCAATTATTCATTTTCCTACGTCATTCGATATATCTCTTTGAACTCGAAATAAAAGATACCACAGAGTCTGACACATCTGTTTCATATTTTGATATGAATTTTGATTACTAGAAAAAGACATTTATGGTAACCTAACAACAAAACTTTATGATAAATGTGATGACGTCAATTTTTCAATCGTCAACTTCCCTCATTTATGTAGCAATATATAATTGTCATCTGCATATGGAATTTATGTCTCTCAGTTGATTCGATACGCAAGAGCATGCTCTAGTAAAAAAAAATCTAAAACGAAGCAAGCTATTAAAAATTAAGTTGATGAAACGAGAAAATCAACAGTCTTGTTTAAAGTCAATATTTCGCAAGTTTTATAGTCGATACAATGACCTTGTCAGCAAATACAATCTAACATTAGGTCGAATGTTGACTGATATTTTTCAAACAAATTGTTAGGACATTATTTTTACACTGAATTGTCTACGGATTTTCCGTTTTATCAATCATGACAAGGAGCACACGGCGGGTGTGACCAGTCGGCAGGGGATGCTTACTCCTCCATGGCACCTGATCCTATCTGATCCCATCTCTGACTTTTTAGAGGTCCATGTTTGCTTTGCTCTAAATTTGTGGTGTTACAGTGGATTTTTGAGCTTGATTACTGTCTGTTACCTTCATATTTCATTGAATTAATATTGTAATATCTTTTTAAATATCTTGTAGAAAAAGGGACGTCCATAATGTGCTCTCTCAAGTTTTGACGATCTAGTACAAAAGGTTCGTTAAAAATTGAAATATTCAACAAGGGTGGATCCAGGACTTAATAGGTCTAGATTCATTGAAAAGTTCAAACACAGACAGCTGGCTGTGCCTTTCATAATTTCTGAAAGAGCTTGAAGGATGTAAAATTGGATCTGATCGTTATTTTTTAAATGTAGTTGCTTAAGCAGTAGTTGACTTTTACTACCGTGGATTCTTGAACTCTCTCCCTGTGACATTTTTACGGTTCGTAACACTGAGGATAATGACTTTATTTTAGAAGTCAGATACATGTACTAAACGAAGTCACAGTGCACGAATTACAGACGTTTATCAAATTCAAATACAAAACTTGGTTTTTCAAAATTTGTTATCCTAGTGTACCTATCTACATGAAGATGGCATTTATGACTTTACCCTAACACTATCTTCAAGGTCAAAGGTTAAGGATTTAGCTAATTCTGGTGGCATTTTTTAAATTTCGTCCTTATACAATGTATACTGAAGTTTAAAGCAAATATAACAAACGTAACAAATGTAATATTGACTACAAAGCTCATCTGAGTCACCTAGGCCCTGCTATTCTTCATAAGATTTTAAAAGATTTCTTTATTTTCATGGAAAATTCAAATACATGTTGTGTTCCATATACGTACAATATTTTCCCATCTTTGACCTATCCCGCCAATCGTGGCCCCATCCTACCCCAAGGGCATGATCTGAATAAAACGTCAATGGCCAACTTACAACTAAACAATAGAACAAACGAGACGACTTTCAGCTGTTTTTGGTAGTGACCCCCCTCCCCAACTGAACAGGCCCTGCCAAGGTAAATAAACGTCATTGGCAATTACTAAGGCATAATATAATGGGATTTCCTATACGTTTAAAGTTGGGGGTCATACGATTTATGATGACATACAATGTACAACGAAACAAAAACAAAAAAAAAACTGTTAACGAAATGAGAGAAAAACAGACCCACTGTCATCATTCATCTGTAGAACAGGTTAAATTTTGTTTTGTAATCCGACCATGCAATAACGGGTATCCATATTCTAAAGGATTAAATGTGTATCAAAAGTTTGGAGAGGAAAAAAATCAGCCGAAGTCTTAGGTAATCTTTAAATATAAGATTTTCCAACTCTCACTAGATGGCCCTTTTACCCTCATTAATCAAACATTTTATTTTTACAGAATCCGATATGATAAATCTTCGTATCCGTTCCGTATAATGATTACGTTTCCTGGCCCAAATTCCCATTTTATAGTACTGCATTAGTCATATCCATGCAAGAAGGCAAAAAATTAACATAGAGAGTTATGAGTTGTAACGTGTTACTATGTTTTTTAAAGGTCTAACATTTCCCGGATATCATGTCTACACTTCATGACATTTGATTTATGCCAAAGGGAACTATTTCATTGTATGATAAGTTATACCCTTTGTTACGCCAACAGACATCTAGATATGTCTGTTGTTACGATACAGTACATTTGAAGTACGTTTGTGATTACCAAAAATCCACAGTACTTTCTAAGCAAACAGATTCAGTTCCATATATTTTGTAAATAAGAGGGATAATATAGAAATAACATATACCAGGTAGATTGATCAGACAGTTTCTGGTTATGAGCATGTCATTGATAGCATATGAAAATTATTTCTTTTGCATAATTTATGGTAACTTTCTGATAGTTTTGTCTTATCGATATTATTGTTTGATTTACGGAACTACTGAATTACTTTTTAATTAGGTAACTTAGTGATGATGAATGAATGATATGTTTTTAATGGAAAATATACAAGCAACCATTTTCAGTTAGATTGGTCAAGGGAGAAAAATTAATGTTTATAAAGACATTGGGTAAAAGACTTTGTTCTGGAAATTATTCGACGATCCAATTATGATACTTATCTTTTAATTAAATAACTTAGATACGAGTATATAACCATATCAATAATATGCAACTGGACACAAATAGCACCTATTTGTGTGCCAGTTAATAAGGCAAATTTATTAGCCGAGTCTCCTCTTGCTAGTAAGGATTTTGAGCAAATAGTTAATTTACATCACATGTAACAAAAACCCAAATTTTAAAAGTGAAAATGATTATATAAAATTACTAATATTAACTTGTAAAATAACTTGTAAAATATATGTGCAATTATGTTCATTGCATAAAGTTTACATCCACTTAATATTTAAATTTTCTCCTCTGTTTTTGATGAAAACCCATTGCCATTCTTAATCAATTAATTACGAGAGACTCTTACAGCTACGTGGGGATTTTTTTCTCCTTAACATTCCAACAATTCTAACTTTAAAGTTCTATAGTTTGCTTTTTCAGCTATAATCTTGGCTTTTTTAACTTTAAAGTTGTTAATTCCAACTTAAGTGGTGGCTTTTCCAACTTTAATCTTGGCTTTTCCAACTTAAAAGTTGGTAATTCCAACTTTAAAATTGGCTTTTTCAAGTTAAAGTTGGTAATTTCAACTTGAGATTTGGTAATTTCAGATTTAAAGTTGATTTTTTCCAACTTTAATCTTGTCATCTCCAACTCTTAAATCGGTAATTTCAACTTTAAAGTTGTCTTTTTCAACTTTTATCTTTGCTTTTCCTACTTTCAAGATTTAAAGTTAGTTTTTTCATCTTTAATCTTGGCTTTTCTAATTTTAAAGTTGGCTTTTCCAACTTCTATCTTCCGTATGAATTTTTTATTTCAACTTCACTCATTTTATTCGTGAACTTTAACATGCTTTAATTCAAATTATTAAAACTGAAAAAAGCAAACTATAAAGTTGGAATTACCAACTTTTAAGTTGGAAAAGTCAATTTCAAAGTTAGGACTACAAACTGTGAAGATGGGAAAGCCTAGTTTAAAGTTGGAAAAGCAAACATTACAGTTGGAATTACCTATTTGTAGTTGGAAAAGCCAACATTAATATTGCAAAAATCAACTTTAAAGTTAGAATTATCAATTGTTAAGTTGGAATTACAAACTTTTAATTAGGAAAAGCCAACTTTGAAGCTAGAAAAGCCAACTTTTAAGTTGGAACTCCAACTTTAACGTTGGAAACGCTAACTTTAAATTGGAATTTTAAGGAGAGGAAAATTCCAACTTGATACTTATATGCTTCCATTATCAACAATAAAAAATTTAGAACCAGTTTTTACAGCCATCTGTTTAAAAGATTTCTTGTGAAACTGGCTAATCCATCAATGTAACGTACGCACCAATAATATAGATAACAGGAAAATTTCCGTATTAGTACTTTCACCAGATTTATACAAATAATTTATACAGAAAGAAACAATAAAATGTCTTTCTTTGTTACTTTGTAGAGATTAATGGTTGCAATCATGCAGAAAAAATTAACATAACCAGCTTACGTATTTTTTCCTACAATGTCGCAACCATGTTATCCCTGCATTATCAAGCGAAAAGAACATTTTTTTGTTTAATTTAAAGATGAACTAATTTTTCTTTCTCAAATATTCCGTCTGTTCATGAAATCCTAACAAAATCCAATTAACTGGTATGCAGACCTTGTTTGGAATTAATTTTGATTATAACAATTGCAGAGATCGTTTCTGATTCTAGAGAACGCGCAGTGCTTCTTGTACCATTTGTATGCAAGCACAAGAAATGGAAAGGAATCCAGATCCCATGTCTTAATGACATCTTTATTGTAGCATTAACTTTTCATCGATAAAATACCTTCCTGTCGTCAATAATATCCTTATCTAGTCTCCACGCTAAAGGAATCCATTGAGTATGAGAATGTCTTCGATGGCCATTTGATAGCCGTGAAGAGCGAAATTGCAAGAAACTATGTTACATACGTAACTATGTACAGTTTCATTACAAGTAATTAAAACCGTCTGATCACTACTCCGTGTAATCATTAATACTAATTTATCGCTTATCCATAACCTCAAAGGATCAGTGAGGCATTTGCGAAGACAATATCAACAGAATCAAATTGTTTGCATTGATTATTTTGAATTACTGAAGGTCTATGATCAAATTCTACGACAATGATCCTAATTTTAATTTTTTGGAGTCATTTTCCTGCAAGGGGTTTTAATGATTTTGTAGGCTGACTACACGTAAGAGCTTGGAAATTTAACCAAAGCATTATTTCCTCCAGTTTTTTTTTTCCTTTAATTTTATACTTTGTTTCTAAAAATTCAATTTCCAATCTTTGAACATGGAACAACAATGATAGGCGTTTTCATCGCAATGCATGAAATAAAACTACTTAATTGTTTTTTCGTATGAGTAAAAACCTTCTTTTTTTTCTTTTATACATGTAGGTATAGAGAAAACTCAAGCCTGTTTGGTGTAATAGGCCTGATGTAGAGATGTGTTACCTTTCTGATTTTAAAGTGGTTGTCCTGAAGAATCAATTTTTCGACGGGAAAATTAAAGGGAAAAAAAGACAATCCATCAATAAGCTTATATGCTTGATGAGTGTAAACCTAATTGTATTCCGTCGATTGAACTTTTGTATGGAAAATTGTATCACGTTTTTGTAGCAATTCAATTTTGTCAAATTAGATACTATTATTTTGCAACGAAAGAATAAATTAAAACATCTGATGAAAAGTCTAATACTGTCATAAAAGTTAAGAATTTTTATTCTCTTGTTAAAAATTATATCATTGAAATGAAATATTCATAAATAGATTAACAAAAAGATAGTTGTAGATGGTGGAAGACAATCCATCATACCGTTCTCAAAGGAAAGGTTGATTGATATGATCATGAATAAATAAAGTGATCGACGCAAAGAAGTAATCTCATCTACGTGTCTATACCTAAGTTAAGGCAGGGGTATATAAACAATGTAACAATTATACGTTTATATATGGAATTAAAGAAGCACTTACCTGCCAAAAGAAAATGTCCCTGTGCAACTCCGGGTAGTTGGAGGGATTTGACAGATTCTTTTGATGCAGCAGTGTTGATACGTTATGTTCTCTCATGGTCCTTCGTCTTAATTGACTTGTCTTAATCAGATGTTTTTTTCATCGTCTCTCCTCCATATGGATGATTGCTACGACATCCTCTCCAGCCATCTGGTAATTTGCATAAGCTGGTGCTTCAAATTTCTGTTTTACTTGATATGGCCCATTGATTGGTGTATACATCCACACTGGTAGTCGTCAACGTAGAGGACGGTCCTCGATTAATTTCGATTACCAAGATCAGATCCTGCTCCATAGACAATCTGTCATTGTTATTTGCACTTGCGAAGATTTTTGCAACTTCCGCCTGTTTGTGAGATGTAAAGTTTATTACTACTCGCCATCAGGGATACTTCAGTTAATTGTTGAATTATGAAGCAACAACCGTAATACCGTGACCTGAAATAAAACCTCGATTATACGATCTTCAGAGAAAGTCGATATATATTAATTGAAGATCTATATTTGCTTGTGTAATATTTCGCGATAGTACATATATGAACTGTTTCAATTAAGAAAGACACTGGCACTTGTAATTCAGTAGATTAAAAAAGTAACTTACGCTGTTGCACAGGTACTTGTGGACAGGACCCCCCGCCCCCGAAAAAACATGCACCCCTTCCCCCATCAAAGGATATTTTTTATCTGTCTTTTTCACAAATTATTCTTCTACTACACATTTACATCGTATTCCATAGGAAAAATTATATATAAAAAAAAAAGTAGAATAAACGTTTTATTACAAAAAAAAAAAAAAAACATACCCGCGGTATTAGTTTATTTTATAAAATTGCTCCCTACGGGCCTGAACTGAGAAGCAAACAATGAATTTAAAGATTTAAAATGGGTCCATGTATACAATTAGCTATTTCAATTCAGCTCGCCCTAAGGAATTGAAGTAACAGAGATATACATGTATATCATTGAATTCATCTTTATGTTGACTTCTAATTTTTTGTCCATACTCCCGACATTATACCACAGATAGCTTAAACATAAGTATAATGGACCAGCAACAATGTATTTAAAGATATGGGATTATGTCTCTGAGACCATGTATACATTGATTTATTTATCTATTTCAATTCAGGTCGACCTAAGGAATCGAAGGTACATTTAATTTATCATTTATGTCTACTACTGTCCTTCTTAGTTAAAATAACACAACAAACATACTCATTTAAGAGGTATTTCAAATTGAACATAACGTACCCCCCAAATTAGTGATGAAAAGACAAACATATACACAACACAGGCCTCTAGATCGCTTTAAGCTGTGACAAAACGAGGGGTAAAAAAATTATATATTTTTTGTATGACCTCAGTTTTGTCAGTCGGATTAAACCGATATAAAGGCCCGTGGTACGAAATAATAACTTTTTTCCATGTGATTATCAATTACTGTAAACCCCCCCCCCTTCCAAAAATTAGTTTACAAATGTGTAAGTATCAGGGGAAAACTTTCATAATATTAAATATTTACATCAAAATGCGTTGAAATAGACAAGATATAAAAATATGAGCTCGCGATTTGATAATCTTGCAAAGTTAGCGCCGTTACGTGGATTATACTAGATATTAATCAAGCAATCAATATGAAAATTGTTTCCTTAATCATTAATTTCCAAAATGCATACCTGTAATCGGTTACTTCATCTTGATACAAAAAAATCTCAAGGCATTTTACTAATGAAATTGTCCCTTTATTTGTCTATAAATTGTTTTAAACGCTTTCACTAACCTCTGAAAGTTAAGAAGTACAGATATCAATGTCTTTCATTGATCCAAAAGAAATTAATTCACTTCGCTCTTCGAGGCTTATGAAGCCAATTTCAAGAATTTCTGAGGCGAGTAAAGAGTAAATAATTAGAGAAATGTCTTAAGATTTTTTTAGTATAAAATACTTGAACCATAGGCTATTAATATAGGAAAAGAAGAAAAATGTCAACAACAAAAAAAACAAAATAACGCGTTTTAGTGCACATTGGAAAGTTAAACTATATACAGTTTCATAATTATAGCAATTATATTGAAGTTTCAGAAATAACTTTTAAAAGCGCCCAACTCGAGGATAGAACCCAAAAGCTGCAGAATGCTACTGAGCTATCATCGCTACATGAAAAATATATGGATTTTAAAACCACAATGAAGCAATGGATTTACACTATAGGATTTTTTTTTTTTTTTTTTTTTTTTTGGTAAAGTCAACTTGAGTTCGTTTTTTATGGTCTCTAGATCTTAGAACTCTCCATTTTTTGCGAATGTTTGACCGTTTCTTTGAAGTATAACGCACTAAAATAATGTTTTAAAATTGTGGAGAGGTGACCCAGAGATAGCAAAAACATGTTTAAGACTGTAACATTTTTACAAACTGTTCGTTCCATTCCCTAAGCGGTACGAACGACAACTCTGAAAGGAAGATTGATTCGTAGAATATGATCTACATCACATCAGCTACAATAATATCAGACAAAATCCTTTTGAAATAAAATTGTTGAATTTTTTCCTAAGTAATATTGTTTGATCTTATATTCCATTTAATCAAACGAAATTTTCAGGACTGATATGATTTTCATAGAAAATAAGCGAACGACTTGTCAATTTCTGTTACTAAAAATAGTACAAACCATGGAAATCCCCACTGGGCCCTAACAGTGCACTGAAAATTTTAGGAAAGTTTATCTTTTTATAGATATGAATATGTCCAACAAAATGGTGAGTTTTAGATTCTGATACCATATTTTAAGTATAACAGAGTCATATTAGAAGCCATTCATGTTTCAAGGGTGTGATGCTGCTTTTAACGAATAACGCTCCGTCGAACGAAGCTGTCAGGAAACATAACGTTAGATCTATGAATTTCTTTCATATGTCTCAGAAGCTCTGAGTAGGTTGACATTCATGTAACAACTTTTTTTTAACGTAATTTCACATCGATATGTAGAAAACTTTTTAAAGCTACTGTTCAGAAAGAGAGAGTGTACATGTACTTTTCTCTCCAATAACAGAAAACCTCAGTTAAAACCATAACCAGGGATAGGAGGAAATACATAACAATATACTCTGATACAGAATAGAATATGTTTATTTGACAACCATGGCCCCACTAGATGTTACTGTATAGCTACTCAGCCTACGTATGTAGCTGATAGAATATGAAAGACTGTATCCTGGACCAAAGGCACAAAATTTCTAAATTTTGGTCAAAGTAATTAATGTTAGGAGTTATTAAAAGATTAAGATCAGCTGTATCTTAGCTACCATTACTTACATGTGTTTCATATGATTTTTATAACAGAATTAATGTGCTCAAAACCATATATCTTATATTTTATGCTAGGAATTGAATAATAATATTATGAAGTAGTAGTGTAATAAGGGTATCTGAAGACCTCTTCACTATCTAACTTTTCAGTAATCCTATAAAACAAGAGAAGTTACAGTTTCATATTGGATGTATTACATGAAGAAAATATTTAAAATTGAACACCTGTGAAAAGAGAGTTATACAAGAACTTGTTACAATGAATGACATAGAGACAGATCGTCCTGAACTGGTACCAGATGCAGTTCCCCAAAAGGGTTTTGACTATGGGCAATTTCTAGTCACAGTGGACAATGGATTAGATACAAGTGATGTGGAAAACCTCAAATTCTTACTCAGAGGTATTGTCCCTGACTCCAAGCTGCAGAAGGCTCAAAGAGGTCTTGATTTATTTAATGAACTGCAGAACACAGGTGTGATAGACATTGAGGATGGGGATCTGGAGCTATTAGAGGAGTGTTTGTATAGAATTCACAGGAAAGATTTACTCAAGAAAATGGCAAGGGATACTGCAATGGTGGAACAAAGATTGCAGAGACTACAAGAAGAAATACACAGAAAAGAAGTCAGTTACATGGAATCTAACAAATTCTTATCACCTTTCAGGTATTAAACTATCCTCTACTAGGGTATAGTTTTGAAATTATAGCTGTAATGCATGTATCATTTACTTGCACTTGAAAAAGTTTTTTAACTTTGTGGGGACACGTTATGGAGGATTTTTTCTATCTGTTGTCTCATAAAGTCATAACTGACCTTGATGTCAGAATTGTAAAAAAAAATTTATTTGAAACAAATAACAAACAATCTTTTACTTGATCATGTGTTGATAACAACTATTTTACATTATGTAGGTAGGCTAGTAAAAATCAATGCAATGTCTCTGTATTAGTCTTGGATAATGATCATATTTCTACAAAAACAAAACCAAAAAAAAAACTTTAAAGAAAAGTTATGGAAAAATCTGTTTTTACTTTAGAGTGCTGCTGTTTGAGATTGGTGAGGACATCGATGATGAAGAATTTGGTTCTGTGATGTTTGCTTTGACATCACTTGTTCCTAAAGGACAGCTTTCTAAAATGAAGTCCATATTTGATTTGTTTCTGTTTTTGGAGAAAAAAGATGAAATGTCCCATTTAAAAGTTGATGTTTTACTGAAAGTGCTCAAAGTCATTGACAGGGCTGACCTAATTCCAAAAGTCAACAGATACCTCTCCAGTCAAAGTAAGAATGAACAGAGCTCAGTAATTCTGTCTACATACTTAGTCGTAAATTACAATTATTTCTTCTGAGCATGAAGTTACTTTTAAAGGAGATTTGAAAATTATTCTAGAATTTTATTAAAGTCTTTTTTGCTCATTTGTGTCTTTCTTAAATTCACTAAAATATGGCTATTTATGCTGTTTTTTCACTGTTACTATTTAATTGTACATGCTTGTTTAGAAGTACCCAGTATATGCCATTGTAATATTTATAGTAACTTGATAGGTAAGAGAAATAGCCCATCCAAGATCACTGGCCCCACACAGATGGAAGTGGAACCCTCAGAAGGACCACATTTTCATCCACCACCTCAGCTGCCACCAATGGGACAAGGCACCACACCGGCCATGGGTAAGCTGATGAATTATCTTTGAATTGTTTTAGCAATACATTATAATATTGTTTATCTAGGAGAAACTTTTATTGACTTTGATATATTTGATTTATTTAATTTTTGTAGCTGCTCCATTACCGGATGGACTTTTGATAAGACTTGCTGATGTTATTTCCAAGAGTCCAGACTGGAAAGACTTGGCCCCATTTCTGGGTTTGGAGGACAGAGCTATATTAGACGTAATCAATGATGATAACGTCATGACATCATTAAAGGTATACAAGATGCTGCAGTACTGGCAGAGAGATGTCATGCAGAATGACGAGACTTGTCGTGTGACTATGATAGGAGTCCTGCAGAAGTTTAGAATTACAGAGGGACTGCAAATACTGGGGCAAACTGTAGAAGAAGACGAACACATTCCTAATCCAAGTAAGTACATCCAGTAATTAAACTGGTTAAACAGTTAGATAATTTTGATAGTGGTCTTTCTTTCGAAATAGCAATGACATGATATTTTAAATCTGACACACCTGAATTGTTAGCAAAAGCAACAAGATACATGTACATGATGTATTTAGATTAAAAAATAAAATTAAGAAGAGCAATCTCAAATCTTAAGATAAATTACTGTTAATAAGATGTGCATTATGAATGTGCTTATTTATAGCTCCAACAGACTTGCGTTCTTTGTATCAACCTCCAGCAGGAGAAATTCCCCAGTCATTGAGACACCCTGCCCCAGAGCCTCTTCCTGATATCCAGGCCCTGAGGCCAAACATGTCCGAGATAGAGACACAGACCTCCATGTTGATTCTTCCCCACAGCAACCAGCTCATCAGAGACTATGGTGAAGAAAAGAATCTATCAGTATCAAACAGTAAGTGCTTATAATTTTTACTGAACAGAAACTGTAATTGTCTTTATAGATAATTGTCTTTATTCTACAAGAGTATGAGTAGCTTCATTTTAAAAGTTGCACGAGAATGTTTGCATCAGAGACAGCTTAGTATCTGTTATTTTCATATTGTTGGACCAAAATCAATTTTTGCTCCATTTTGAAAATTAAGTAATGCTGCCCTTTTATTCATAACATTAAACTAAGGATTAAGTGACAGCAGTATTAATTTTTCAGTTCTTCATTTGTTTTTGGGGTTTTTTTGTTTTTTTTTTTTTTGGGGGGGGGGGGGGGGGGGGAGAGATAATAAAATGTGTGTATATAATAGATGTTTTATTTCCATATGACAGCTGAGGCCAGGGTACAGCCTGCAGAGTTACATCCCCCTCCTTCAGAAAACAACAGTGCTCAATCAGAGAGAAGTATGAGGGGTGTGTTTGTTTTGTGTTCAATTTGTTATATTTACTTCATCACAGATTTATGATTTATAGTAAATTTTGAATTTGTTCATTAGAATTCTATAGAGAATGTTTCCAGGAACTGATTTACTTTCTTGATTTTAATCTATTTTTTCCTTATCTTATGAGAAATTTCTATAAATTGTTGGTACTATTATGTTTCAAGGTAATGTAGAGAATTTGGACCAGATGATGAGGAGAACACACATTGATGATGAGATGGATCTTCCATCATACCGAATGGACAGAAAACCAAGAGGTAAAACCTGACAATTCATCTTTATATTTCAAGAGAATCCTTTAATTGTGCCCAACCATTTATGCTAGGTTCTTTTAACCCCTTCTTGTCTTTTATAACTAAAGCAATGCTATTTAAATAATACATTCAGGGATTATAATATTTGCAGAGGAAATGAATATTTTAACATACTGTTTCTACTAGTGGATTTCCTATTTCTCTGATTTCTTTTTTTTTTCTTTTTTTTTTTGTTTATTTGGTAACAACACTTCTCATTATAGTAATGTATTGTATAATCTATTTCACCTTTGTAGGTATTGCTTTGATAATCAACAACATGAAATTTTTTAAAGTGCCAAATGACCCAGAAAGCAAAGAGATGCCAGACAGAACAGGCACAGATCTGGATGCAGGTTCATATTCTAGCTATTATCTGATATATACATTTTTGAAAATGACCCTTTTTACTGAGAATTAAAAATTCCACATATAAGCATAAATGGGAGGAACTATTTTTAATGGCATTAAGATTTATTGAAATCTTTATAATTTACAGATAAATTAACATATATTTTCCGTAAGTTGGACTTCCATGTGGAACGTTATGATAACTTGGAGGATTATGCAATGAACCGGAGACTTGTTGAGGTGTCCTTTGAAGATCATTCTCAGTATGACTGTTTTGTATGTTGTATTTTGTCACATGGTGTCCTGCAGAATATTTATGGCACTAATGGCAGGCTGGTCAGAATATCAGAGTTGACAGGAATATTCCGATCTGGGAAGTGTCCAAGTCTGGCTGGAAAACCCAAGTTGTTTTTTATTCAGGCATGTCAAGGAAGGGAGAAACAAGGAGGTAGATTCTTGTCTTAGCTTTTACAGACTCTAATGAATCTAGGAAAGGATAAATGTTTAAATTTTTTGGTGTAATTAAATGTACAGTAATATTTGCAATTCCATGAATACCTGTTTTCACCTGTTCTATACCTTTTCGTTCAGGTATTGACATTGAGATGGACAGCGACCTTGAACCGGACAATGGCCGAACCTCTGAGATGATCCCTGATGAGGCGGACTTTGTACTTGGGTGTGCCACTGTACCTGGGTATGTGTCCTACAGAAGTAGGTCACAGGGAAGCTGGTTTGTCAACAAACTGGTGGAAATGTTGGATAAATATGCCTACAGGTAGGTCACTCAAATTGTTTTGAAGTTTTGATTTAAAATAATTATGATAAGATTTTTCATTTATTAATGATAAAAAACAATGAAAGTTATGTACTACAATTTAAAAGTAATGCATTTCAGTTCTTCAGCTTCTGTTATTTTAATAGTATACTGGCATCTCTATCAATTTTGTTTACCTTCAGATATGACCTTCTGAGTATCTTGGTAAAAGTCAATGAGGAGGTGGGCAGAGCCAATGCTCGTTTGGAGGGTGGAGTCTACAAACAAATCCCTGCCCCTCTGGTAACCCTGAGGAAAAAATTGTTCTTTCGGTGAATTGTACACACTGTGATTCATACAAACACAATTTATGAAATACAAAAAAGTGTTAGGGTGATTTAAAATATCTTATTTAAATATTTTTTTTGTTTAAAATTTACTCTGATGAATATTGTTAAAAGAGGAAATTGCATGCATTTACGTGATTATAAAAATGCAGACTTTGATTTTGTTGATAATGAATCATTTGTATTGTTAAAAGCATTGTGATTTAATCTAATTCATTTTTGACAATTGTTATGCAGTAAAAATCTTTTTAGGATGTGGAATTGTTATTTTTTAAAGTAATATTTCAATAAAGAATTTATTATGTGTAAATTTAAAAATGTATGTATGAAATTAAAGATGTATCTCTCTTTATTACATTTTCAACAGTGAAATACTACGTGATTTATTTATTGAATGAAAGTGATATTCTCTCACAGTGTGAAAGGATACCAAAATGCATATGATATTCTCTCACAGTGTGAAAGGATATCAAAGTAAGTAAAAAATAATTTCTGGCCTGTCATAAGATAGAGTTAGTAACTGACCATCTTGATAGAGCTAAAACTGCAAATTTCTTCCCAAATATGTTGCTAAAATCTACGCTATGTAATGTTTTTAATCTCGCAACTGGTAAGCTATAACATCTCAACCGCTCAACTATGACGTCAAGCCTATGACACTTTGTTAAGAAAAGACAGAGGCAAAGGGAAAATCCAAAAAAAATGTAATAAACAGAAAATTCAATGTTTTGTAGATGAATATGGAATTTATTTCACTCGTGAGACAGGATTTTTTGATATTTTCACTCGTGCTTTGCACTCGTGAAAATATAAAAAAAAATCCTGTCCCACTCGTGAAATAAATTCCATATTCATCTATAAAACATTGAATATCCTCTATTTATTTTCGTCATTGTAAGCATTTTGCATCTGAATGTCTGTTTTCAACCAAAATTCTGAATTTATCAGATCTTAGTCCCTGCTTAGAGACCATGAAAATAAAAAAGAGATATACCATCATAGAGTATATAAGGAATAAATATAGGATCTCTCATGATTTGTGGTTGGATATGGTTTTTATCCAATGAGTTTTCTGTTTTTTTTTTATTCCTGAGCCTTGGCAATGGGATAAAAACACACAAGTTGGATAAAAATCAAATCCAACCACAAATCATGGGAGCTTCTTTTTATCACGTTTTATACATCACTATTAATGTTTTACACTGTTTTTATATATGATTCTACGTTATTTTACTTCATCACTTTCACACAAGCCCATTGGGATGTCACAGCAGTGGGATATGAAAAAAATATCCAAAGATCGATATCCAGGGATAAAGGGGGTAAAAATGTGATAAATGATATTATAACATGCCATAGGAACCAGGGTCACAAGATCCCTCCCCTTTTTTAAATAATTTTGCCAACATATTAAACAACATAGTTAATAAACAATTATGCCCCCTTAATGATAACCTGATGAGATTTTTTGGGGGGGGGGGGGCTTGTTCAAAGAAATTTTGTTTGATTACCCACCCCCATCCAACCCCAAAAGCTATGTTTATAGTATAGTAGATAGATAGATATATAGTAGGCTAGAGGATACATATATTCAATGTTTTATTGTTGGGTATGGAATTTATTTCACGAGTGGGACAGGGTTTTTTGATATTTTCAAGAGAAAATATCAGGAAAACCTGTCTCACGAGAATATTACATTTTCTTTGATTTCTCTTTGCCTCTGTCTTTTCTTAACACAGTGTTATAGGCTGTGACGTCATAGTTGAGCGGATAGCATAGCTTAGCATATTGTGAGATAGGTCTATGGTAAAATGGACTTAGGCAATATATTTGGGAGGAAATTTACAGTTTTAGTCTCTATCAAGATGGCTTAGTTACTATCTCTATCTTATGACAGACCAGAAATCATGTTTTCTTACTTCGATATCCTTTCACACTGTGACAGTATATCATTTCGGTATCCTTTCATACTGTGAAAGGATATCGCTTTTATTCAATAAATAAATCACAGTATTTCACTATTGAAAATGTAATAAATATAAATATTTTTTAAAAAATTAAGCTGGGGAGTGCCTATGTTACAGACTCGTAGGAAACGGGGTTGGGGAGCTACTTTATGAATGTGCCCCACAATAATTGAATCTGAACGACTTTTTTTGGTTTGTTTGTCAAGGGATTTTTGTTATCCCATCCCAAACTGAAAATGTTAGATTGTGTCCCAACCACAAGCAGTAATTGCTTTCTATGGGTCTATATTACTGTTAATCACTTTTATTTGGTATTGGTGTATTTTTTTCTTAGAATAATTTTCACTGACAGACCCCCATACACACTCTTTTTGATGTATTACACCCCACCTCCCACGAAATACATGTAGCTTTTTGAAGCTTGGGCAATTTCCCCTTTTTTGGTGGAAGGGGGGGGGGGCGTGTCAAATTTTTTTTTAAGTCTGTTGTCAATTATTTTTTCTGGTTGCCCATCTTTAAAATCGATGCTACGTGTCTATATAGAACAGTATCAATGCGAGCATACAAGACAGGTAAAGAGAACTTGCCAAGGAAATAACAAATCATGTAGGATAATAAATTAATTTAAAGCTTAACTTTATATGTTTTTACATTAGAAACGAATTTAATGCGTGTCATGGACCACATAATTTACGACCCTTTTAAGACAATGGACAGATTTCTTCTATCATAGTTATTGATGTGTCTCTTACAACACTATTTCATTGCATTGCATCTCTCACCTTTACCCTTTGTCACCATTTGGGCGACACGACTGTTTACAAATACAAAGAGAAGAGTATTTTTCACGCCCGAAATGTATTCAGATGATGAAGTTGTACAGTAAAATTCTGAATTAGGTTTATTTCCATTCCAATGGTTAAAAGCGAAAATCTGTGATAAATATGTTTTAGAATATAAACTATATAAATATTTACAAATTTCTGTAACATCTTTTAAGTATCGTTTAACACTGACTAATGTATGTTCCAAAGGGTTATAATAATTTGTGTATTCATCTATTTCGTCGAAGTGATAAATTACATGTATTGCAAAATTACTACTATCCCAACGGCAGTAAGGAAGTGCATTTCTTTCCATTTTTTCAGATTTTACATTATTTTTACACACGTCATTCATTCGTTTACTCGTATTTAATGTCTTTAATTGCTCGAATGTGCTGTATACGTGAGATAAAAGCAATATTAATACCAATATCCCAAAACCAATTTATTATTTAGTCTTAGAATGCGTAAATATATAGAGGTAGTCCGTTATTCTGCGTGATCTGAATTGGTGGGTCATGTTGCACAATAAATTTTCTTATGACCTGACATTGTTGTGTGTCTTATTTCTAACATAGTCATGATATACATTAAACTTCAAATTCACGACCAAAAGAGGAGCAATTGTCGGAAGAAATGAGCACATTCTGTGGTTTTTTTACACAGGGGTGATGAACACTCTGTCATATAAATAATAATTAAACAGAAAAATAAAAGTATTAAAACGGTGGTAAGTTTGTTTTCGTCACACATCCTGTAACGAATTTCGATGTTTGAGTAGTAATATTGCACTAGACATCTCGAAAATCAGTCATTTTTCTTGAGTAGTAATGTTGCACTAGACATCTCGAAAATCAGTCATTTTCCTTGAGCAGTAATGTTGCATTAGACATCTTGAAAAACAGTCATTTTTCATGTTCCTTCTTGAACAAGAATTGTATTTTGTGTAACTACATACATGTATATATTAAACTCCTATTGTTTGTCAAGTACATCCGTCACACTATGCATTTAGCTCAGTTTCAAAGAAATTATTTAGGATATTTTCATCAAACTTCATAAGCTGATACATAGTGGTGAGAGCTATTCAACTGCATCAATTTTTTTTTACCTTCCCGTTGACCCCAAACTTACTTTTCATATTTGTGATTAGCTCAGTATCAAAGAAACTTTTCAAGATATTAGTATATGTTTTGAATACTGAAAGATATTGGTGAGAGCTGTTGAACTGCAACAAATATTTTTGACCTTGACCTTCTCTATGACCTTGATCTTACTTTTCTTAAATTTGTGTTAGCTCAAGGAACACAAGTTTCAAAGAAACTATTCAGGTTATCTTTATCAAACTTCATATGCCGATACATATTGGTTAGAGCTATACAACTATATCATTTTTTTAAATACTGACCTTTCATATGACCTTGACCTCATTTTTTAAATTTATATTTTATGTAGACACATACATGTATATTGATACATATTGGTGAGAACTATTCAACTGTGTCCAAAATTTATTACCTTGGTCTTGCTTTTTTATGCATTTAATTCAGTTTCAAAGAAACTTTTTTTAAAATAATATTTTTATCTGAACACATGCACTGATACATATTGGTGATCGATGAGCATTGTGTAAACTGTGTCCAAATTTTTAACCTTCACCTTTCCTACGACCTTTGACTTTACTTTTTATTGCGTTTAAAACTCAGTTTTAAAGAAACTATTCAAAGAATTTATTTCATCAAACTTCATACACTAAAATACAAATTGGTGAGAGCTATTAAACTGTGTCAGAATCTTCTTACCCTTCCCTATGACCTTGTCCTCACTATTTCTTATTTACCATAATCTTTAAACAAAGAAGCAAGGTACATTTCTTTATTGTTGCATTATCAATGATCCCTGGTCGGGGCATTCATGTCCTTTGAACATATTTCTAGTTTTAAATTCTTTCAAAAAGAAATAAATACATCCACACATATTGGTTATATGGCAAGAAAGCTTCATTTAACAGTATACAATGTACTTGTATCAGATACATCTAAATGTATTCATCATTTAATCATTTTGCAACCTATGTCGATATTTACATTAAAATAATGCCAGTACGTTAACTGTATACTGGCAAAAATCAGAGAACTGGAATATGGGCGCACTTGAAAAACGAAAATTGCATTGATCTGTCACATGAATTTGAAATTTTAGCATTCTTTTGATGTATTGGGTTACTGTGAAATAGGAAAGGGAACTGTTTTCCCGATATTGTGTTTCGCTAAAAAAAAGTAATAACTTAAAATTGGATAGATCGGTCATTTGGTACAAAATATTACATTTTTAAACACGTTTCTCGGGGTCATCTTCCTACGGAAGCCCGTTGAGGCCAGGTCAGAGAGAGGAATTTTTTTTATTGCGTTTAAACGCAAAACATTGCATTTAATCGCAATAAGCGTTGCATTTAAACGTGAAAGATGGCGTTTAATCGCAATCACGATTAAACACAATACTTTTGCGATTTAACGCAATACTTTTGCGATTTAACGCAATACTTTTTGCGTTTAAACGCAATAATATTTTTGCGTTTAAACGCAATAATCTTTGCGTTTAAACGCAATAATCTTTGTGCTGAAAGTCAATCATTTGTGAAATATGGAGATAACGAACAGTATATTCAAGCTCAAAGTCCATTAAACAATACAAATCGGGAGCAGAGCAAACACGGAGGTGGGTTCAGGTGCCATGGGCATCCCCTGCCGACCGGTCACACCCGCCGTGTGCTCCTTGTCATGATCGGTAAATAACGGAAAATTCCGTCGACAATTCTGTGTGTAAATAATAGCCTAACAATTAGTATGAAAAACATCAGTCAACATTTGACTTAATGATAGATTTTATTTGCTGACAAGGTCATTGTATCGACCATAGAACTTACAAAATGATGACTTTAATCGAGACTGTTGATATTCTTGTTTCATCAACTTGTTTGTCAATAACTTGCCTCGTTTAAGAAATTGTTCATACGTAGAGCATGCTCTTGCGTATCGAATCAACTTAGAGATATACACACTATCTGCAGGTGATAAGGGTACATTGCTGCATAAGTAAGGGAAGATGACGATTGAAAAGTTAAAGTCATCATGTTTATCATAAAGCTTTGTTGTTAGATTACCATTTATGTCTTTTTCTAGTAAAATATCCAATATGATACAGATGTGTCAGATTCTGTGGTATATTTTATCTCAAGCTCACCGGGATATATCGTGTCGACATATGAATGGAAATAACTATTGTTAATTGATAATACGTCGTCGATATATCTAAATGTCGAGTTGAAGGCCACAGCAAGAGATATCTTTTTCTCATGTATAAGATTTTGAATAAATTCTGCTTCATACAAATACAAAAATAGGTCTGATAACAACGGGGCGCAATTAGTACCAATGGGAATTCCAACAGTTTGTTGGAAGACCTGGTCTCCAAAAACCACATAGATATTGTCAATCAGAAACTCAAGCATCTTTTTAATATCAACTTCAGAGCACTTGTGTGTACAATCAGAATGTTTTTTAACAAAATAATTTTGCAAATGACCAATGACAAGATAAGTAAATTTACGAGTTCCATTTTTATTGAAAAAGCAGCTGTCGATGATGTCAAAAAGCCTGGACTTTAATTTATCGTGGGGATTGATAGTATAAAAAGTTGAAAAGTTTTTATGTTATTGATTTTGGTAAAATTTTGTGATTTCAAATTTTCCAAAAGTTCCTTGGAATGTTTAAGTATCTTCATCTGATTTACACCACTTCTCGAATATATGTATTGCACAGTATCCTGAAGTTTCCCCTTCACTGCTGTTAATATTTTAGTGAGGAGTAAAGAAGGAGGCTTGGTAGAACATTTACTGGAACCCGCTGTAAGGATTTTTATGAAGTTTCGGAATCCAATATAAATATGCAATATACAATATAAAAATTCAAATTCATTTTAGTTGTTGGGAATATTAAAAATATTCAAAACTGACATATGATTCGTATCAAACCTTGAAGAGTACTGTACAACACATAGACCAACGCATACTGATATCTTTTATTTCTTTCTCTTGTTTACTCATTAGGAAATTGGGCATTGTCTAGCTTTATAGTATCAGATTCCTCCGAGCAAACGCGCTCTGAAAGGATAAATCACTGCTGTGAATTTATAGAGGAGAAAAAAATGTCGGGTTTTAAAAACAAAGGCAACATAAGAACGTGACGTCTTAAACATATTATATATCTCCATATTCTTAATGATGTTTTGGTCAGTTGCTTACAATCACAAATCACATTTTCTCTCTTGTTATTTTTTCTACTTTGAAACAATTTCTGCAAACAGTTAGAATGGATCTTCTAAATAAAATGGTTAAAAAAACTATCCCCACGTTGTTTTACCCATGTATAAAGGATTTCAGGAAACGACTGATAAAATGTTGGAATTACGTACAATATGATGAAGTATTTAGACTTAAATATATATATTCACAACCCTTCCTATGGTTGCTTACAGTGGTGGAATCTTATGAGATCAAAATCAAATGAAAACAGATTGAACGATGTGAAATACCAAATTGACAAGTTCTATTAATACCACTGAAACGTTTTAATTAGTTGTGATACGTAAGCAATTGATCAAAGGATTCATTTAAAGTGTTGGATTCTAATACTTTTAAGTCATTCTGGTTGTTAGGATGCCTTTGTTTTACTACAATTATCAAAAACTGGAACATTTTGCAAAAAGACACAGAACCAAACGGTTCTTCTTTAAAGTGTCGGATCCTAGTAATTATAAGCTTTGGCTGATTGATGTCTGAAACTAGTACTAGTATCACTGTGTTTAACTGTAAAACGAATCCTTAAAAAGAAGGATTATAATTATTGCGTTTATTTTTTTTTTTATTTTTTTTTAATACATGTGTATAGCAAGAATATTTGTTTTTCTTCAGCATTTGATATTTGCTACCGTCGCATGAGAAATAAAAGGCAACAAGTAAAGAAAGCATTTTATTTCTTCCATAACATCATTTGCAAAACATATATGAAATTATATACATAATGACGTGTGTCCTAATGATTCATTATGAATAGACATGAAATTATGAAGATGTATCGTTTTAAAGAAAGTGTTAAATGGGAGATGGGGTCTGATAGCACTCAGTTATGGACAAGCCATCCAGGACACTCCTAGGCCAAACAGTTTACTATCGTAAGCCGACGTCATGAAGAGGGAGAATCTTTCTGGACGCACCCATTGTAGTTTGACCTTGATTCTGGTATTGGTGTTATACTGGGAGTCTATCATCTTGATGGCATACATAACGACTGGTCTCTCAGTGAAAGGACGTTCAAACTTGATCCTCTTCTCCTGAGGAAATGGTGACTTTGGGTAACTCATGAAATTGACCTCTCCTGATTGACCTTTTGATTTAAGAAAGTATACATTGTTGCACACAAAGAAGCGAGTATTTTTTTTTTCCAGCAAAGAAGTGATTACATTTGTACATGCATGTTTTTTTTTTTTAACAAAGAAGCAAGTTGTAGTTATTATTATATTGAAAAATCATTTCAAATTTGTTTTTAAGGAACTTACATAAAGTTGTTGATGCATAACCTACAAAAAATTGAATTTGAAATATAGATTAGATAGATTATATAATGTTATTTGGTCTTAACCTTCCACAACTTTACAAAAATCTGTTTAAGCTTGATACCCTTCTATCGTATTGAATGATATGGTGTATTTTTGATTCTTATATAATAGCGTTGAAAGGTCCGAACAAGCATTTTAAGGTAAAACCTACTAATATCAATGCGGACAATTGATAAATAAAACGTACCAATACAACAAATAAACACAGCAATAAGTCTGAGATCGGCAAACAATGGGATCATCTACGAACAAGAAAAACATCAACATAAATTCAAAAGGTAAGTGTCATTCAAATTAAAATGGTCTTGAATGTCTAGCACATTAAGCTTATACATGTGTATCGTAATTGCTGCAGCGAAAAGAGTATTGTAACAGAACGTACACAGAATTTTTTTTTTTAAAGATAACGATGATAAAGATCATCATCATGATGTTTAATGGAGTGGAGTCATTGAAACTGTGAACTGAACTAGCAGAAATATCTGTACATATTATTTATGACATTGTGCAATAAAAATTTTAACTTTGGCATGAGGTAAAATAACCACTTGGTATCTTTATTCCGAGTATATAACATTAATTTATATGTTTAAAAAAACAAAACACACACACACACACAACAAACGAAGCACACATTTTACTTTTCAAAAATAAATGATTATAATATATATATATATATATATATATATATATATATATATATATATATATATATATATATATATATATATATATATATATAAATATCTGGCATTAAAGTGTTTGCCTTCAGTTTCGTACCTATACCGAACAGTTTGCTGTGAAGGACAAAAATATTTCTTTTTCAAAAAAAAAAAAAAAAAGAAGAAAAAATTAAACAGGAAATAAAAAAAATTGAGTTACCTTATCTAGGTTTTATTGGCTTATACGTAAATGCACAAGA
Organism: Saccostrea echinata; assembly: GCF_033153115.1. Classification (NCBI taxonomy): domain Eukaryota; kingdom Metazoa; phylum Mollusca; class Bivalvia; order Ostreida; family Ostreidae; genus Saccostrea; species Saccostrea echinata. The sequence goes on from NW_026889805.1 coordinate 14,691,441, forward strand.
CTTGTAATTAAGTTAAACACGAAGTCTGCAACGACAGTGCACTTGTTAAACTTAGGAACACTTTGTAAAGCTTTTATCCTCTTTACCTGGAAATGAAGACCTGATTATACTTAAAATAGTCACCATATTTCAAAACGATGTTCTTGCTTCTCTCTTTATAAAAAAAAATATATTTCCCATTAGATGAATTAAATTGAATATTTATTACAACAAAATATCCAGGTATAAAAGCAAATTTTAATCTCATAGCAAATTAACTTCAAGAAACGTTGAAATGAAGAACAATTTCAAGATTTTGCAACTGTAAAGAACATTAATTAAAATTTGATATGAAATATTTATCTTCATATTTTATCTTCTGCAATATATCTTTTTTGCATATCTTATAAATAGTTTATTTCGTCCTATGAGTGGCATGTGGAATTAAGAAATTTAAAGCATTAATAATCTAGCAAGCGTTTGACATATTTTTTCCAAAACTTCTCAATACAAGAATTAATACAACTCAAGATACACTGCATGCAAAATGTATAAAATACTAACCTTATATTTTAATCCTTTAATCTGGCCTGCTTGTCTACGAAGTCATAATTTTAAGATGAACAAAAAGTTGATTAAATCGGAGCTTATATACCAGCCCTGGTGTATTGAAAAAAGAGAAAGGGGGACGAACTCGGCAAACGGTATACTTCGGTGCTTGTAATATTTCATTTGTGTAAGCCAGTCTAACACCATATTTTTCACACCTACAGAGTGGCACTAACTTCCATATGACTACCACACACATGCAAATCTCTAAGGAAGGTATTGAGTCATTTTTAATAATTTTTTTTTAAATATCTACTACAATGATTTTTACATTAAAATATACATGTACTTTAAATTAAAGTTTTCTTAAACAGTCCTTTTTTTTATTTATTCATTTAAAAAACACATTTTTAGTTAAAAGTTTGTTTTAGTAATTTGGAAAGGCAAATTAAAAAAATCAAATACGGATATTTTTTATCAAAAGTAAATAAAGTTTTTTTTTTATCATTTTGACATACCTAGATTCTACGTAAGGGAAAAAATCTCAAATCTACAGTAAAGGAATATTTCTATTGGACATAATTATCAGATTGAGGATGTATATTTACTATGTTATCCCTAATTTCTCATCTCCAACATCATTGCTTTTGAGGGACTCAAATTCATCAAAAATTCTCAGATTACAGTTTTGTTGAGTGTTGCCTCGTTCATTTTATTATTAAGGTCTTCCGTTTTCACGGAAGACCTTATAGTGATTCTACTGTTTCTTATTATTGTTATTCTTATTTTTCCATATTTTGTGCACGCGTTTTCTCAAAAACTTTTCAGTGGTTTTCAATGATTTTTTCAGGAATAATGGACATTATTATCAACTTTGTGCATTTGAGGAGAAAATTCAAAAGATCTCTTTCGGTTCCATGTAATGGCCAATTTTCTGATTTTGAATTGGATTTTTGTCTTCCTATCTCCTCTAGAACGGCTAAAGATATGAACTGGAGACATGTCAAAGATGATAGAGCATGACTTGTAGATGTTCTGACCAATTTTTCGTGTGTCGTCGATGCTTCCGGTCACCACCGGAAGCGAATTTCAAAAATGAATTTTTTCAACTTTTTTGTTTTTCATTATTTTTCTTTGATATTACTAGGATTAATAGAAACACTTTTAAAAATACTTAATATATATTTTGTTTTAAAATTGATAAATTCAAACTCTAGATATTTGCATGTTAAAATTAGAAGCGAGGTCAAAATGGCGGCCGTCTCCGTAAACTCCTACGAGCTGATCGGAGTTCACGGAGACAGCCGAACGTCTTGTTGAACGAAACTAGCATAAGGATCAATAAAATATACAGGAATTATTGGATCTGACAGATTTTGGAACTGGATAATCTGTCTTTGAAAACATAAATACTCTGACCTCCAAATGCAATAAATATATATAAATAATATAAATAAATAAATAAAATATGCAATAAATACAATAATATATATGATGATGGAAACCATTCAATAGAACAAACATTTTAAAGAAAAGTGCGAAGATTTGCTCGTGACGTTTGGCGCGAAATAATGTATTGTAACACCCCTCCCTTTTCATAGTAGACAAATGGTCTGATAAAGAAGAGCAGAAAAAGATAACATTGACATGAAATACATGTATATGGAATTGCATGGAATAAAAAGTTGAATATATATGTATAAAGAATAAAAGAAGTAAACCGTATCTTCAGTTCATCAGTAATAGATTATTTCTTCTGCTGACAGTTATTGTTTAATTAAACTCAATTAACGAATTCCGATGTTAATCTGCTCGCACAAAATTTGGCTAACTAGTTTGCATTCTATAATTCCGCCGTATATATATATATATATATATATATATATATATATATATATATATATATATATATATATATATATATATATATATATATATATATATATATATATATATATATATATAAAGATTTTTATCCTCCTTGACGCTTGTTACTTCAAGCATTGATACAAAAATCGATGATGGATGGTAAAATTGCGCTGGTGTAGTGGTTTCCATATTGAATTTTAAAGCAAGCGATCTGGGTTTATTCCCAATTATGTCTGAATTTTCTTTCTCATTTCTTAGTTTTAATTTACGTTTTCATCTTTATAAACGACATTGAGCGTTTTTTTCTTTGTGAATTCTACGCTATTCTCATTTTTTAAAAGAAGTCATTAATGTCCTTGCATTTTGAAAGACCCATGTAATATTTTAGGCGTCTTTACTACAAGCATATATAAAATAATTTTACATGCAAAGAATATCACATTATCAGTTGTCTGAGCAAGATCTCGAACACGGTAAGAGATTAAGACACCAAACTTATATGAGCAACAGACCTTAAGATGTAGACAAAACCATTCGAGTTCAGAGCGTCAGCAATCACTTCCGGTCGTCACAGGAAGTGATCAAAGAAATCGAAAATTTCAACTTTTCTTTTTTTTAATTAAAAATTGCATCACTTTATTGTATCTTTTTCGCAGATTCGAAAAATGTTGGTCACACCGGAAACAGAAACGACAACTTCCGGTTATAAGAGAAAAACTAAATAATTTGAATATTTTACTTTCCCATATATATTCTTTATAGATTAAGTATTTGAAATGAATTTTAAATATGTTATTCAGAGTGCAAATGTCTAGGGTAATCTTAAATAGCGTTCAAAAATTCACTTCCGGTCGCGTGTTTTTCTGTCCTCAAAATGAGAGATTTTCTGAGCGAGATCTCAAAAGCAGGTAAAAGATTAAAAGACCAAACTTTTATGAGTAATAAACCTTGAGGAGTAGGCGAAACCATTTGGGTTAAACGCGTCAGTCGTCACTAACGCTTGTCACAGGACGTGATCACAGAAATCACTTTGGATTTTCACACTGACGATCAGGGTTAAATCTCCAGTGTCTGAATTTCTTTTATCACTTTTTCAGCTTGAATTTTCGTTTTTATTTTCAGAATCGAACGGAAGACCTCTCATTGCTCGCAATGAGTTTCTAGTTATTATTATTATTATTAGATATCATTATTTTAATTGCCATCGTAATATTCTTACGTCTGATGTATATCTTGTCTATATGTCTTCTTGTCTATATGTCTTCTTGTCTTCTTGGCAAAGAAAACTTTTTTACTCTACAACAGGTAATGTCTTTATCCTCACTGGACATATCACATAAAACTTTAAGACATAAATTAGAGGAGCACTATAGGAACAAAATCTGTGAACAGTTAAAGAACATTTCTAAATCAGATTCTGGAAAATTATTTTTTTTATAGTAATATAATAAATTTAAATGAATATAAATTACAGAACTACCTACAATTATCATTGAAGAAATCTGAAAGAACAATCCTAACTAAACTAAGAATTAGTGCTCATATACTACATATTGAAATGGGGAGATACTCAAGGCCGCCTATTCCTAGGGAAAAACGTGTATGTCATTTTTGTAAACTTTTTATTGAAAATGAAAAACATTTTGTACTTTATTGTCCTAGTTATGATCAGTATAGATTACAATATTGTGATATATTTAATGCTCAGTGTTACATGAAGGAAACCCTATTATTGACATGATCAACCCTCCAAGTACCGGTATTAAAACTGCTAGAAGAGTATGTAATTTTCTGAAAAAGTGCTTTGATATTGGAAAAGAAAAACTTCAACATAACTGATATGCTTACTGGAATATTTTTTTTTATATTGATTTTATGTATGTTATTGTTTGTTGTATTCATGTATGATGGTGTTGTCAATAAATGAATTGAATATTAGAACCGCGCCGTTTTCATCTTTAATACTTTCACTGTAATATAAATAATATGTAAACCTACCTGTTTTGTTGTTGATTTTTTATGTTTACAATGCTTTAAGTCTATGAATTATGAGGAACTATCAAAGTGCTTTTGCGTCATGTTTCTATTTCTTTCTTTCTTTCTTTTTATTTTTTTATGTTAAGCTGAACCAATCTTACTGTTTATTCTTGAAGCAAAATATCAATTCAAATGTTTTAAACACTTAAGAGCTCCTCTGTGAAAAATGTATTATTCTCATTAAAGAAAATATAGCTGGTGCAGAATCAGTTAATATTTTGGTAGAAACAATATGACAACTTTGCAAATAAAGATTCAACTTTTTATCAGAAACGTACCCTTACTATGAAGTACAGTACGTATGAGTGCAGTTGTAAAGCTGCTTTCTCCTTTCTTTTCGGTATCGACTTTTGGCTTGATTTTGTTCAGCTTCAGCTTATGAAATCTGTGTTTCAGCGAATCACCGATGTATTCAATTTATTGCTAAATATTGAATAGGATGTCTTAATCATTATTAAAGAAGCTTTGGTTTAATGACGGTACATCATAAAATGAAAGCAATGAAATACATGTATATACTGCAAATAACGATAAGAATACCATAAATAGTTGTTAGCTGATGAAAATATACACTTTCCTGGCCAACATTTCACGATCATCAATATTATTTACATGTATCACTCAATTCGTGATTACAAACAATTCGGGAATTGAAAGCCACCCCAAATGGTCGTAAGAGCAGATGATTTAAACTTTCTTTCAAAATGCATGAAAATAATAGTTTAACTCTAAGTTTATATACTTATAAGTAAAATAAATAAGTTTAACTACATAGAGTTTCATTTTTCATTCACAGTTTTTTCATTATGCCTTTAAAAATACACATGTAATAAAAAATTATATAGATTTATAGGGTGTTGCAAAAAGGAAGAGATTTTAACATCATACAAAGTTTACAATTTCTTGATATTTTAGAGATTTGAAATATGCATCATTTATCACCAAAATAAGTGTAAAAATATATACCAATCATGCATCTATTTTTTTTTATTTTGTATGATGTGTCCTTAAGAATATCAAAGTTGCAGACTTACTCTTGAGATTGTTCAAAGGGGAGAAAAGCTCAACATTTTTAAGTGCAAGTTTTGATCTTGGCAAAAACAATTTTCGAAGGGCATGAGGATTCTTTGGTAAGTAAAGAAATTGAAAAAAAAAACTTCAGTATTTCAAATTAAAATAAGAAAAAAGGACTAGGCCTTAAGCCAATGTTCAAGTGTTCACAACACGTCTCTCCTTGATTCATTTCGTTTTAATCACAGGCCATCCAACGCATGCCCAGACCGTAAAGTTTTGTGTCGTGCATCGTCCCCATCCACACAGTAAAAGCTGTCTCATTGGATCCTAAAAGTTCGATTTTAGCTCGTTTATTCTCGGCGTAGTTTATGTCGATCATAGTTATTCCATACATTACCGAGGGTGTAGCTGTAAATGGCTTCTTGAATTCTATGGTCTTATTGGCTGGGAAAGGAGAGTCAGGGTATTGGTACATGTCTACCTCTCCAGATTCACCTGTGAAAAGAGCGGGAAATACTGAAAAGGTATTTGACAAACCGTAATATATATATATATATAAAATAAAAAGAAAGATTTTGGCATTGAGACCTACTTACACCTTGCTGTTGTCAATTTAAGAACATCAACTGAAAAATAAAAATTAATAACTTTATTCATTTATTTTAACTTAAGTATCACCCCCCTTAAGATGCTGAACTTCAACAGAAAGCTATATGAATGAATGTAGTTATTTGCTTACATATAGAGAGAAATATAATCACACAGCAGAAGCTTGTGCAAATGCCCCTTGACCTCATGTTTCTACAAAAGAAATCAAGGCAATTGTATAATGACAAGAATATACATACAATTTATTACTATTTAACTATTTAATCGTAAATGATATGTTCCATAATTTTTGTATACAGTATCTGATATATTAAATATGATTCAAGTTCGTCAAAAACTTTGTTAAGAAAATTATCGCTAATTTCGAAAATTATCACTTAGTTCGACACTTCTCCCGAGATAAGTATGCTAAAATTCTGTTGGTAAACAAAAATTTTATGAATATTTATTATCGAAGGAATTCGTTTCTCCTCTTGTGACACCTTCTTGACCACTATAGTAAAACTTACTGAACAACCACGCTTAAAATTGGGTCCATTTCTGAATGAGCATCTGAATACGGTGTAATCCTATTGCTCACTTATTGTTTTGCTTCCAAATATGGCTAGGGTTCACGATGTCACCAAACTGAATTTTAAGAAACTTACCCATTTTCACACGGGATATGAGGTTTTATATATATATTGAATGCTGTTAAACCACCTAAAAAATACGCGAGTATTTTACTCTGTCGAAATATAATGTTATGGATCTTTTCATTTTTATAAAATCATGTGTATCATTCCACAGAAATAATTTCAAACATCTCAAGTATATTCTTAATTTTCTTCTTCTTTCAATTATTAAGTCACAAAATTTATGACTCATGTTTCAATTTTTTCTTCAGGTTTATATGCTTTCACATATACTGAGTAAGAGGATGTTGCAGTTCTTTTGTTATTTTCCCTAAATGTGTAGCTGATTAAAAGAAGAATTTTAAGTTACTGAAAACAATGTTATTTTTTTCAGATACATAGAGGATATTCAATGTTTTGTAGATGAATATGGAATTTATTTCACTCGTGGGACAGGATTTTTTGATATTTTCACGAGTGCGAAGCACGAGTGAAAATATCAAAAAATCCTGTCTCACGAGTGAAATAAATTCCATATTCATCTACAAAACATTGAATTTTCTGTTTATTACATTTTCTTTGATTTTCCCTTTGCCTCTGTCTTTTCATAGCACAGTGTCATAGACCTGACGTCATAGTTGAGCGGTTGAGACGTCATAGCTTAGCAGTTGTGCTATTGAGAACATGACATAGCATGGATTTTAGCAACATATTTGGGAAGAAATTCTATCAAGATGCTTAGTTACTATCTCTATCTTATGACAGGCCAGAAATTATTTTTTACCTACTTTGATATCTTTTCACACTGTGAGAGAATATCATTTTGGTATCCTTTCACACTGTGAGAGAATATCACTTTTATTTAATAAATAAATCACAGTATTTCACTGTTGAAAATGTAATAAAACGGTATATACAGCACAATGTAGAACAATATTTGGAAGCTGTATATTGACTTCCAATTTGCCATTAATGTTTTTTTTAATAGGGAATCCCCGTTGTTCAGAAAAATTGCCTCCTTGAAACAGAATGAATTTGATATATGCACAAAGAGGCAAGAATTTTCTTCAAAACTGCCATTTCCGATTTTTGTTTCAAAGAGGCATATTTTTGAAAAGCACAAAAATTGAATAAAAATGATTATCCATACGGAATGTAAAATGTGTACATAAAATAACGCATAAATAATTAGTGTCTGAAATGGTCTAGTGGTTATGCTGGTGGACTCCTAACGAATTATTTTACCTGAGAATGGGTTCGAATCCTGGAATGGGTCTTTTTTGCATTTTTTTCCTTCACTTTTTTCATGTATGGAAGTGCAATAAAATTTTAATAAATTATTTTAAGAGAGCGAGGGAAAGAGAGAGAGAGAATGTCAAGAAGTTAATGAGTACTAGTAATATTTTAAACGCATGCAGATTTAAATTGTTTTCTTTGATAATGTGACCTAAAACTAATGACAGAATGCTATTATTTAGTTGAAAGGCGATGTCTTGAAAAATAAAGTATTGTTTTAGATAATTTATTTTTTACATTTTGATTCATTTTTGGTCTATTATTTAGTGGCCAAGAATTGATTTGAAACAAATGGAATGTCTTGGATGTAGCATAAACATTGTGATTGTGGGACACAGTTTTATTTATTTAAAAAATATTCACGGACGTTGTGTACCGTATATCTTTCAAAATGCTGTGCAAGGTGCACTGGCCATTGCATGTGCTTTTTATTGTTCAAACCTTTCTCGTACAAAACGGCAATAGTGACACATGCATGTAAAAATAAATATAATAAAAAAATAAAAAGGTTAACGTTCACTAAAAGGTCGCCAATCGGTTCCTACCTTAGGAAAAACTACGCATGAAATAAACGTAAAATGTGAGGTGTTTTGCTATATCAAGCTGGAAATACCCCGGTACTCGCCGTAAACACAAAGTCATCTACGTAGCTTTTTCTATATTTAGACATAACTCTTCAGGCGACGTGGGTATTTAAATATCCTTCTCGATATAGGGAATAATCGCGAGTTTCTGCAACACCCTCTTTGCAATATATATATATATATATATATATATATATATATATATATATATATATATATATATATATATATATATATATATATATATAGATAGATAGATAGATAGATAGATAGATAGATAGATAGATAGATAGATAGATAGATAGATAAAATATGAATAGAAAAAATAAAATATCACATTACCTTACCAAATATTTCAGGACCACTGAAGTACTGGGAATCCTACATATTATGTACTATGAAAAAAAAAGTCTTGAGGGGATGTTCTGTCAAATTTTACAATATGAGTTGTTTAATTGATATTTTCTCGACACAATCCATAAATGACCTATTTTATTTCGACAGATTGTGTTTAACACAATTTTAAGATGGTCTAGTTTGTAGATGAAGTGAACATCGATTGAATATAGAGATTGTGCATTGACGCTTAATTATGCTTTCTAATAAACTTTGTAGTTTGTTTAAAACGTAAAATCATCGAAAACATATGTTTTATGCTTATATATGGATATGGTTAAAAAAAATCTTAATAAAAAATCATATCTTTTATACTTGAATATGGTAAAAATGATCTGAATTTTTCAAGCTAAACTTAATATAGTAATTTTTATGAAAGATAACTTGAATTAATCAAGCATATTCCCATTTCATGGCCGTGGGTATTTTCTAATATTTCATTCATGCATTTAAAGTAAGCTGTTGGGGAAAAAATGACATTATGCATAAATCTTTGGAAGCAATATATTTATGGCTAACTGACACGACCTTTTAATTCAATTCGTTCAAAAAAAAAAAATTAAAAAAAACAATTATCAGGAATAACTCCTCATGAAAAGATTGCTTTTTTTCAAAAACAAAACAAACAAACAAAACATATATGTATGTAAATGATTAAGGAGGAGGGGTTCTTTCCTCCACGTGAATATCAATAGGGCATTCCAGCAGAAACTGCAAAGAAAAATCACTAGTTTTATAACACTTTTAGGCTCGAATTATTAGATGATTCGGTTCACCTACTTGTTGGCCGAAACAATTTTGCATAATAACACACGTAGAAAGCAAAGTAGAACTGTCTTGCTAAAACGGGAATTAAGTTCATTTTAATGCAGATTGGCGACGTCGACAGCTCTAGTTACAAAGAAGTCAAAACAATGCGTTAAGTATGGACAGAACATCATTTACAAAAATAAATTTAGTAACAATAAAATATTAAAATGTTTGATAAAAATGTGGTTCTTTGCAAGTTTTGAACAATATTTATTCAGAAAAATGTGAAAGATTGGACGACAGACAATACCCTCTCCATGCAAAAAGTTAAGGTATACATGTACCATGTAAGGATATAAGTGCCGAGTAATATTTTTTTTTAAAGTTGGTCATTCCAACTTTAAGTTGGCCTTTCCAACTTTAAAGTTGGTGATACCATTTAAAGTTGAAAAAACCAAGATTAAAGTTGGAAATACACGTACCAACTTTACTCAACGGGTTCTTGTGATATAGGAAAGGGAAATATTTTCTCAATATTGTGTTTTGATGTGCTAAAATATGCCTTGAAATATGGCAAGATGAGTCATTTGGTACAAACTTATACATTTTACTTAAGTTTCTCTACAAATTATATATCTCTGGGTCATCACTCCACGATTTTAAAAAGTTATTTTTGTGTATTTTAACTCATCGAAACGAACAAACATTTGTCAGTCAAAATGGAGAGCAAATTCAGAAACCATAAAAACTAACCTTCCGCAAAAAATCACATGGTGTTAATGTTCTGTTTCACTGATGATGTTGTACAACCCATTTATTTACTCTCTTCTTATGAAAGTAAGACCTTATAAGTTAATACCTCTACATAAAACTTTCAAACAGTACGGGTAAATCTTTTCAATGCCCAATGATGTTGAATTTTTCTAATAATAACTAGATAACTAGAACCAGAATCCTTTTGTTTTAATTGTCTGGTACTTTTTTTTCGTCCTTTTTAAAAATATTTGATAAAAAAAAACTTTTCATGTTTGAATGATTGCAGTGGTAACATATTCATTTCACTTTTCCTATCTGTCAGTTGCTATTTTGTCAAATTAAACTGTAAATTGATTTCATCATTTTATTGATATCATTTCAGTCAATAATCGTATTTTTACAAAAAATAAAAAAGGCAGAAGTAATACCCTATAAACCCATATCCTTTGCAGAGTAAAATAGTGGGTGTAAAATAGCTGTAAAACATAGAGTGCGATTTTTATCAATATATACATCATAGATATCTTTATAAACAAAAATAACTGGTAAATATACAAATACATTGTATACAAAATAGGACTTGAATTTTCGAAAAAACATCATTCGATGAACACATGGCTAAAATGCATTGCTAAACACTTTAGAATGTTTCCGAGGTATTGTACGACTTCATATCAAAACTTGAGTCATGTCTATATCAAGGACATGCCATCCAAGTCGCGCCAAGCCCGTACATCTTTGTGTCGTGAAATGTACTCAATATTAGGGTAAACTGGGTATTATTTAAGTGATCCAGTTCCACAACAGCCCTAGTGTTTTCAGCAAAGTTGACATCCAACATTTTAATTCCGTAAATAAAGGCAGGTCGCTCTGCAAACGGTCTGTCAAACACAATAGTCTTTCTGATTGGGAAAGGAGAAACTGGATATCCTGCGTATTCAATTTCGCCAAACTGACCTGTACCATAACAAACAAGCAAATTATATACTTTGATGTTTCATTTCTTCTGTTGTTTTGGGAAATTTTATCTTGCAAAAGATAACGTCAAGGAACTTTACTGTCTGGATGATATAAAGCAGATTTATTCGTTAAAATGTGATTGAAATCTACAACTATTGATATACTCACATCCGGATTCTGCAAGTTTAAATCCTGTGTGAAAAAAATATTATACAGTGGTTAAAACTAATAAAATCAAAAAGAAGTATACACATATATAACGTTTTGTGTACATGATTCTACCTTAACACAGAATTAATTTTAACAGAAGAAAGAAAACCATGAGTTCTTATCATTAAGTTCCCACCATAGGTGGGAGTGTAGCAACACTAATTTTCACGGTTTAAAGTAACACGATTGAAATTGAAAAACAAAGCAAAATCTTAAAAAAAAAAAAAAGAAAAGAAAGAAAAAGAATACTACAGATGAAAATGTTCATCTAAAATATCCACTTACCTAACAGAAAAAAGAATAGTAAGGTCAGCTTCATTCTGTTTTCTTTTTCTGAAAAATTAATTACTGTTTTGCGAAATACTTTCCTATATTATTAGGTCAGAGTGCATTAAATTTCACACATATCTCAAAAAGGGACAATAAACAAATTTACTATAATTTTACTATAAAACAATTATACTTACAATTAAAATTCCCTTTAGCTCTTATTTCACGGAGAACTTTTAAAAACCTTGTTTGGATTCTAGGCCTTAAATTTCTTTTATTAACATTTTTAAAAAGTTACTATCAGCAATGATAAATTGAAATGGTTTACGTACATAACCTAAGACAAGTGAGGAATTCAGACGCACAGAAAACGAGTTTCAAGATGTTTTTCACTGCAGTACTTTTTCGCTTCAAGAGATAAATAATTAATTAGAGGTATGACATTTGAAAAATGTCGATGTTATTTGGCGTCAATTTTAAGTCAAAAACACATGTCACAACTTTATTAATTTTGTTGTAAAAACCTGTTTTGCTGGGCTGTTTTATCACTTTCAGGTCCGTCATACACCAACTGTGTTTTTATTCAACAAAGAAGGACACAAGAACATATTAATTCTCTACCAGAACCTGTATTTTCTACTTCATCAAGGGTAGTTCAGTGCTCATGTTTCCACACCCATTAATTTGGCACATTAAAAAAATAATTAAAAAGAAGTCAAAGGAATTCACGTACAATTCAACACAAGGAAGTCCTCATAAAAAATAAACATGCTTATGATTTTAGTAACAGTAATTCCTTAAATGTTACAAAAATTATCATTATTATGTTCCCCAAACGAAGTTTGGGAACATATTGTTTTTACTCTGTTTCTTATTAAGGTCTTCCGTCTTCACGGAAGACCTTATAGTGATTCTACTGTTTCTTATTATTATTATTATTTTTTTCCCCAAAATTTTGTGCAGGCGATTTCTCAAAAACTATTCAGTGGTTTTAAATGAAACTTTCAGGAATGATGTGTCGTCAAATGGACTTTGTTCATCAGAAGGAAAATTTGGAAAACTCGCTTCTGGTGCCAAGTTATTGACAGTTTTCTGATTTTAAAATGAAATTTTGTCCCCCCTTTTCTTCAAAAATGGTTTAAGATATGAACTGGAGACTTGTTAGAGATGATAGGTTATGTCTTCTAGATGAGGGGAATCACCTTTTTGTGCGTCGTCAGTACTTCCGGTCGTTACCGGATGCGAATTTAAAAAAGTCGTATTTTTAAACTTTTTTGTTTTTCTATATTTTTCTTTTATTTTAATAAGGTTAATAGAGGCTCTTCTGAAAATGCTTAATATATAATTTATTTTAGAATTGATCAATCCAAACTCTAGATATTCGCATTTCTAAATTTGAAGCGGGTCCAAAATGGCGGCTGTCTCCGTAAACTCCGATAAGTAGGTCAGAATTTATGGAGTCAGCCGAGCGTTTGTTTGAATGAAAGTTCCATAAGGATCAAAGAAATGTGAAGGAACTGTTGGATTGTCACATCACAATTACGTTGCAATTCTGTTTCGAACTAGAGTTTTAATCCGGGGTTTCCTCAAACGTCTACTATAATTGTTCTTGTCTGTATCTCAAAGTAGAAAAACGACATGACTACAAGTAAAAATACGATAACTACAACCTTTTGTTTTACACCACGGAAAAACCATGGTTATAAGTAATAGCTTTTCAAGAAACTTGCCTGACTAAAGCAATCAATATATAGTAATTATTACGTGGCCATTGTTTTTTTCCCCATACAGGCTTGTGTCATATTAAATGAACAGAAAAGACAAAAATAAGAAAACCATTTTTTTTAAAGATTGTTTAATGAAAATGATTTAAATATTTTTTTTCCTAAAAGTTGTTGTTATTGAACATAAATGGTATTAGATTTCTTGACCGTCGGAGGACGAGACAGGTTTTTGTACGAAACATTCCAGTCTTTTCATGAATGTGTAACTAATCGGGATAGTCCACTTTGAGGGTAAACAGGAAAATAAAACTAGTAGAAAATCTTACCTAAATCACTGCTTTAGTGTTACTTATCCATACGATATATAATAAGTACAATATGATAAGTATACTTTCTCAAGCTCGATATTCAGGTTATAAGAACATACATTTTGAAATTTCATTGAAGCTATCACCATTCAATAGAAAATACATTCCAAAGGATATGCGCGAATATTTACCCATGACGTTTCGCGCGAAATAATGAATCGTGATCAACCTTTCGTAGTAGCCAAATGGTCTGATGCAGAAGTATATAGAAGTGCAGAAAAAGATTACATGGACATGCCTGTATATGGAATTACATGAAATAAAAAGTTGAATACATAAAGAATAAAAGAAAGTAAACAGTATCATCAGAGAATGGCTAAAGATATCAGCATGAAACTTGCTGAGGTGATAGAGCATCAAATGTAGATATATGGATCGACCATTAATTTTCGTCGTTCTTACTTCCGGTCGCAAACGGGAGTGAATTCAAAAATGTTAAATTTGCAACTTTTTTTGTTTTTCAATATTTTTTTCTGGGATTTACAGTGTTAATAGAGAGTCTTCTAGGAGTTTTATGTATGTTTTCATCTTTTTGATTGAAAAAGTTTTTTTTTATAAAATTCACTTCCGGTCGAGTGATTACCTGTCCTCAAAATTAGAATTTGTTCTCACAATATTGCTTGGCAATAGTAAACGATTGAAGTCTAAAACTTTCAGGTCTGATAGTCAGTCATCAGTTTATTTAAATCGCGAGAAAATCTTGTATCGCCGTACTTCCGGTCGTGACAGGAAGTGATCCAAAAAAGTGAATGGTTAATGGTTAGCTTTCTTGGACTTTCACGCTGAATTTCTTTTATTACTTTTTCAAAGTGAATTTTTGTTTTTATTTTCAGAATCGGACGGAAGACCTCTCATTGCTCGCAATGAGTTTCTAGTTATTATTATTATTATTATTTTTCTTCCTGGGTACTTTTTTGTCCGTGAGTGATCTCCGAAACTACACATCCGATTGAGGTGAAACCTTTTTAGGGTTAATAGGAATGTTATGTAGATTTGCGGAACGAAGGTCATTTTGCGCGCACGCGCATGCACGTGCGTGCGCGTGCAAAGCGTAAAATGACCAATATACTTGATATAGCTGTAACTTTTATATTTTTTAATGAAATGCTTTGATACTCAGAATATAAGGATATATTAATAGTGTAGACAAGATGACATGGTCAGAATGCGCATACATGCACGTGCGCGCATGCGCATTGATTGAAATAACCAATACAATTGATATAGACTTAACTTGTACATTTTTTGATGAATTGCATTGAAACTCAGAATATAAATATATATTAGAGGTGTACACCAGAAGATTTGATCAGCGCACACATGCATGCACGTACGTGTACGTGCGCGCGCGTGCAATGAGTAAAATGACAGATATACTTGATATAGCTATAACTTTCATATCTTTTGATGAAATGCTTTGATACTCAGGATATCAGGATATATTAAAAGTGTAGACAAGATGACATAGTCAGAATGCACATACATGCACGTGTGCGCATGCGCAATGATTGAAATAACCAATACAAATTATATATACTTAACTTGTGTATTTTTTGATGAATTGCTTTGAAACTCAGAATATAAATATATATTAGAAGTGTACACAAGATGACATGATCAGCGCACACATGCATGCACTTGCAAGCACGTGCGTGCGCGTGCAATGAGTAGAATGACCAATATACTTGATATAGCCAAAACTTTCATATCTTTTGATGAAATACTTTAAAACTCAGAATATAAGGATATATTAATAGTGTAGACAAGGTGACATGGTCAGCGCATGCATGCACGTGCGTACGCATGCAATGAGTAAAATTACCAATATACTTGATATGACCATAACTTTTACATTTTTTGATGTAATGCTTTGATACTCAGAATATATAGACATATTATAAATGTAGACAAGACGACATTGTCAACATGCACAGGCATGCACATGCGTGCGCATGCAATGCTAAAATGACCAATATACTTGATATAGCTGTAACTTTTATACTTTTTGTTGAAATGCTTTGATACTCAAAATATGTAGATATATTAATAGTGTTGACAAGGCGACACGGTCATCATGCACATGCATGCACGTGCGCGCGCTTGCAATGCGTAAAATGACAGATATACTTAATATAGCCGAATTTTTTTTTATCTTTTGATGAAATTTGAATATAAAGATGTATTAAAAGTGTAGACAAGTTGACATGGTCATTTTGTACATGCATGCCCGTGCGCGCGCGTGTAATGCTTAAAAAAAAACAAATATACTTGATTGCCTTATTTAATGAAGCTTACAGGGAATAAAACACCAAAAGGAAGTTGGGGAGCGTTTGGGGAACATCTGTAACGGTCCCCGTTACAATTAATACTAGTTATCATTAAAGTACTTTTATTCTAAGAATCAATATTTCACTCTTTCTAGGAAATTGCAGAACAAAGATTTTAAAAGGAATCAAATAAGACTAAAATGCTTCTGTATAAATGTATATAAATACTTTGTGTTCCGAATTTGCACACACCTGTATAAGCTTTTCGTGTATTTTTAAAGCAGGTACTTTTGCTATTGGATTAGTTACCCCAACTGTTAGCATACTTCGCCTGAGTAATCGTTTTATAAAATTTGAAATTTTCCTTGATCGTAAAACCGGACTAAAATAATAAGTTAAATAATAATTTGCCTGTATTATTTAAAATGTTCCACGATTCTTCAGCTTGAAGTTTCGGATAGAAAACAAACGCCATTCGTTGAACGTAGTTGTCTTTTAACACAGAATTAATTTTATCTAATTATATCTACTTTCGAAGAACCATTCAAAAAAAAAACAAACAAACAAACAAACAAAACAAAAAACAAAAAAAAACGTAGATGATACCAACACAAACACTATCTACAAGAAAACTTTGGCTTTGATACTTTATCAGCATGAGGCAAAACTGATTTTATTTTTCAAAAGTGTATTTGCATTTTCCTATCTTTGATTATATGTTGCATTGAAATTAAAGCACTGTGTACCCTCAACACTACGTATTAAAAACGTTATTTAAACTGAAAAGATTTGACTTGAGTGGAGATTTAACAAATGATGTATCTTTAATTGAAAATCTCTGGGCATTGCTTCCATCATTGAAAAGTTAAAAACGTATTTGTGTAAAATTCTTTGGTGTGAAATTGAATATATTTTCTGTTTAACAATGAACTGCACCCATCGGTACACAAAGTCTACATTAACTATAGAGTAATATTATGTGATTGGTTTACATTGAGGTGAACTACATGCTTCGCTGATCACCTTTCATATTTCCTTTTTTGTTTGAGAAATTTAATTCGAAACATGACAATTGGAAAACACAATTGACTTTTGCGCTGTATATGGTCAGAACTTGTCAATTTTTTACCATCTTGTTTGAAAACAGAATTGAAGGGACAGAAACAATCTCCATTAGGATTAGTACCAAATAAAATCAGAGAAAAGTGGGAATATTTCAAAATATGGATGAGGAATTGTATCGCGAATTTACTTGTCCAATTTGTGCCGACATTTTCACTAATCCTAAAGGTCTTCCCTGTCTCCATTCTTTCTGTAGAGAATGTCTACGCGTCTATATCACTAAACAGCAGGAAAATAAAACAAGAAACTGTGAGTTCTCATGTCCAGTATGCCGACATAATGTTGTTCCGTCCGATGTTCGGAAACCTGTGGAAGACTGGGTGGACCAGTTCCCGAGCAATCATCAAATCATTAGTCTTATGGACATCATGATTCCGAAGAGAAATGATAAACCATGTAGACTTTGTTTAAAACGTGAGATCAACTCAAAAGCAGTAAATCTGTGCCGGACATGCCAAGAGGAGTACTGCGCCGACTGTTCAAGGTTTCACCTGCTTCTCAAGGCCACTAAAGGCCATAGGCTCTACCCACTAGAAACTATATCTCCACCATCTAGGACTTCTACCGCGGTAACGACTTTGTCTCTTCCTGAAGACCAATGTGACTTATTCGAGTACAAAATCGAATGCACAAGTTGCCAACAACTAAATGTTACCTCAGAGACGGACAATGCAGAGGCTTGGATAACGGGTGCAATCTTTTTGGAAGACGACAAAATCCTTATGGCAGACAACAGAAATTTGAAATTAAAACTGTTCTCTGCAGATTTTAAATTTATAACTGAAGATGATTCCTTTAAGCCATATGATTTAACATTGATGGATAATGAAACTGCTGCAGTTAGTGATTCGGGTTGTGTCAGGTTTTGTACTGTAGAAAATAATTCATTAAAATTGACAAAAACTTACAATAATGACTGGAAAATTTATGTGCCGAAAATTATATCATTATCTGGTTACTGTAGGGGAATATGCTCCAGTCAAAGTAAATTAGCCGTGTGCTCTGGTAAGGATTTGGACAAACGAATTATTATCCAGGATACAGACATTGTTCGCTATATATGGCAGGACATTGATGGAAAGAGTCTGTTTAGAGAGCCCTGGTACTGTGTGATGAACGAAGCTGGGACTCTCATCTTCGTGGCTGATGGGGTGGGGATGGAAGGGCATGTGATCTGCGTCACCACACAGGGTCGGTTCCGGTGGAAACACAAATTCGAAATGCCGAGAGGTTTATGTATCTGTGGAGATCATCTTTTTGTTGCAGACATGAAAGACAATAGTATTAAGGTATGTAATCATGACAGTTGTTAAGTAGAGAATCAGTGTGATATTTCTTACAGGAAAAACACACCATCAATTAGCTTTCTCTAGTCCGTACTACAGAAGGGTTTTGCGAGATGCCCGTCTGAAGCGGACAAATCGGTTAATGGAAAGGCTTAGTCCAGTATATTGTAGTGTAGGAGATGTTAATTTGTGCTTTCACATAACAATCAGATATTATAAATAGTGATAACATCGAGACCACATCTTTAAAATTTAACATACTGGTGAAATACTATATCATTGATAAACTGTTAATTCACTATTTCATTTCAGGTGATATCATTTGATGGAGAAGAAGTAAAAACTTTGCTAACAAAGGAGGACGGTATTCAGCGCCCTCAGTGTGTGGCTATCAACAGGACAGGGGACAAACTGCTGGTGTCATCGTGTCCTCCCTACCACAACGACTATGTGTCTATATTTGATATGACCTACAAAAAGAAGGAAAAAAAGAAACCGATATCTGTCAGATCTTCTGTTGGGGTACAAAGACAAAGTGAACTCTGTTCTGTCAGTTGAGACCATCATCTGTCACTTTCACAATTAAGAGAAACAATTTGCAATGTAGTATTTATGAAATATACATGTATTTGAAAGGAAAATATTTGTTACCTTTACATTGTTTGCTGATGATTATTCCCTCAGAACACTCCTCAGAAAATGTTAATACCAAATACAAACAAATTTAAAGAAGTTTTTATTATTTGTTTATTTGTTGAAGACTTTTCCGGTTATTCCCTTAGCCATCTCTATATGATCTTGATGACATGTCCTTGAATCGGTATAAAATATCTCTAATGCATTTTGCTTGACAACATATAAAGGACTAGATATTTTATTTACGGTTAACATTTAATGTAATTGACCTAACTATACACTAACAGAATATGTATTCATATTATAACTCAAAAATTTCAAATTCCAAATTCAAATGACTTTGAGTCGAGTTCATGACACTCTTGAATCAGCAACAAAACACTGAGTTTTAATTCATTTCGACCAGAGGTTCCAGGGTTATATCCCTCAGACAATATCAATATCTCATTGTCCAGGGTTATACCGCTCAGACGATATCAGTATTTCATTGTCCAGGGTAATACCCTCCGACGATATCAGTATCTCATTATCCAGGGTTATACCCCTCAGACGATATTAATATCTCATTGTCCAGGGTAACACCCTCAGATGATATCAGTATCTCATTGTCTAGTGATCTTGACATGTAAGATATATGACCTTGAGTAAAGATAGTGACACATTTCAATATGGATCAAAGGCAATACATGTGTCTAAATCCGTTCAAAAATTATAACAGAAAAATATGTGACAGACAGATACACCAACCGTAGCCCAACTAAAAATACTGATGATATACACCAATTGAATAACACATGTATTTCAAATAAATATGTATATATATGTGCTACTAGAAACGTAACATGTCAAGAGCTTCTCTAGAAACATTCACTTTTCTGTGAAACGGGTTGGAACTTCTTGATAGAAGAAAGAAACAACGTTTCTAATAATCATGATAATACAATGATTGAAATACACAAAAGTTCTCAAATATATCTGAATGACATGCTCCGTAATATCGACATTCATATCATTTCATTGCAAGTTTATTGTGTTTTTGTGGAAATAAAATGGGGGTGCCAATCGTCATTTCTTGATATACAGAAGACAGAGAAGACTTTTTCGACAAAGTTTGACGATCGAATGGATAATAAATGCTGTTTATTTTTAACACTTACATGAATTTACTTTGGAGAATTCCCAAAATTGGCTTTAATGAAAAATGTGCCGGATTGCATTGATATTCAACTATACAAACAAATATTGAACAGAGAAGTATAAATATTTTTTAACATCTCTGTTCACAGACTGTTTGTTTGTTTATTAATTTATAAATTTTTTTTTAATGTAAAGTTCATATAAGAAAAAAAATAACTAGATATGATTAAGCTAAATTATATGAACCATTTTAGATTGACACTGTGTTAAACTAACCACGGATAGTATCATACGTAAATAATTTATGTCTCTTATCCAGGAGAAATCGGGCTCGAGATTTAATTTCTTGGTCAAATAACGGAAGTTTGGAAAGTGAGGATTTATGGGAAAATTTTGAAACCAAACACACGTGGGTCTCACTTTTTGCAAACATGGGAAGACCAGGTAATACTTTTATAACGACAGTTTGAATTCGAGAACTAAAATTCCCTTGATTTTCTTATCAAAGAGCTTTTTATCAATTGCAGTTCACTAAAGATCATAATGCCATAAAAATTACAGAGGAAAACCGATACACAGTAAATTTTAGCAGGGACCTGATTTTAGAAGTTAGGCCTGCCACAAAAATCTGATGTTTAAATGTCCCATATTTTGCAGATAAATTCTTGGCTTCCACTTACACAGCATAACAGAACATAGAAGTATATTAAATTTGTGATGAATCGAATGTATTTTATGATTTTAATAACTCTTACAAACCGTGGCAATCTGAAAGTTTTACACAGCCTTCTTCGGGACTGAGGTACACTTTTACGTACCAAATACTTGTTTCAAAATTATCAGTAAAATATTTCTTTTAATACCAGTACCAATATCCTCTCCTTTATGTAATAAATGCATTTGAGTTAAAGATTGAATATTTTACAACTTGTTGTTAGGGCATGCTAACTAATACAAAGTAATAATTGAGAAGTACAAATTTCAATAATGTGTACTTGGACATGACTAATTCTGTTTTGTTTTTATTTATGATTACATTACATACTAGAATGCTAGAAAATTATACTGATCACTTTCCTGCACTTTTTATAGTGTTGTCTTCTAGTGTCGCCATAAACAACATGAGTTTTGGCAACCATAAGAAATGGTTCATGTCAAACTAGTCATAATTCTGAATCTAACCATATTAGAGGTGTAATGATACAGCAATACATCGATCATATTGATCCCAAGGACGATACGTGTATCATATTGCCATGTATGCAGTGATTAGGAAGACCATCAAGGTCAATGGGACTATGGCGCACCTGTCAAAGTTTTTAATGGGCCATTTTGAAAATGAATGGGCCATCTATATATTCTGATGGGCCATTTTAAGAAAAAAACAAAATGACAAACAAACGTCAAATATGAAAAGAAACACGTTTTTTTCATTAACCAAATTTTATTTTTCACGTATGCAGTATAGCACATTTAAACAATATAATTTTCTTGTATTTTGGATCAATAACGTCAAAATTTCAATTAAACATTGGAAATGAGTGAGTTAATGTACCTTTGTTGTCCTAAATAAAGCGCTTCATGTAACAGGTAGCAGTTTTTGCCACGTTTTAACCAATGAGCTTTGTTGTGTTAAAATGACTGCATTTAAAATGAAAGTAAAACAAGCAAGAAAGTCGTACGCAATATATTTCCAACTAACATCGCTAAAATTTGAATGCGCACCTTGGCGCTACCAATGATTGATTTAATCAGCCAATTTTCACTTTAATGGGACTATGGTGCGTGGCGCAAGCCCTTCCCAATCACTGTGTATGTACTGTGATACAGTACAAGATAATTTTCATTATTTACATTTGCAAATATTTTTCTTAGATGAACCTATTGAAGAGGAAATATGTTCAATTCTGTATGAACTTATTAGGGGGTCAGAGGTCATGCGTGACCGAATCACACAGCAAGACGATATCTTGTCTACATATTTCTGTCACAGTGACACTGTTTCGGAACTTCTGAGCCGTTAAAGCGATGAAAAGGATAAAATTATTGAAACATATATTTTTTTTGTTCAACAAATGATCATTATATCTTTCTTCGGTGTGAAGAATGTTTCTAATTAGCCTAAAATCACGCTTACCTTTTTAACCCGAAATTCCTTTGAAGGTATGTAAACTGAAGACGATATACCACCGCTTTTGACTTCATATATAAAGAACTCATACAATAATAGTAAGATTATTCTCAGTAGCGATCATTGTTTTTTCATTACGAACAGTTATTTCCTGAACTGAACGGCTTAACATCCATGTAAATATTCAAATGTTGGAGCGAGGCGAACTCTGAAGAACAAACAGCTTCTAGGTCATTGCGCGTCACAACATAGCAATACGGCGGGCCGTTTGTGTAATAAATGCAGTTCTACTCAGAATATTCGTCTCAAATGTAAATAAAAGTAATAAACAACAATGTTAAAAAGTTCACTGGGAAATGAACTTGGTTGGTACGTGATCAAATCTTCTGAGAAGCCCTTCGGGCTTCACAGGATTTGATCACGTGACCAACCAAGTTCATTTCCCAGAGAACTTTTTAACATTGTTGTTTATTTCTTAATTGTTTTGCTTGAAACTTTTACCTACAACCTAACAAATTTTAGAGTTTTAAAATGGCTGAAAAAAAGGTAGCAAAGAAAAAATACAATGTCAAGACTATAAATCCACCTTTTATTAACTTTGGACAGGGGTATCAAGATATTCTTTTTATATTTTCTGTAACTGTGGAGGATAGCAAAGAATAATATGTTAAGATATAAATGGTTAATTCAATTGTTGACAGCTGTATCATGATACAAGTTGTATCCCATGACCATATCGTGATATGTATCGTATCATTAGGTAGCTTGCGATACTCAGGCCTAAGCCATATTGCACACAATTTGATATATTAGATTTCAATATATTTACCTGTTATTTTCTTAATTTTTATTTTAAAAGATTAGATAAAAATGGAAGTAATAAAGACATCTATATAACGTACTGAAACCACATTGGTTCTATCAAATATGTTGATAGATCCAGGTATCGTTTAAAAAGTACCATGTTCCAAAATACTACTATGGCATCATACAGTTCCATCATTGGGTGTTCAACCCTAAAACAAAATGGCAGTTTCTGATAAAACAAACCAAAATACAGGACAAATCTTGATTTCTCATGAATTGTGTCCCACCATATCCCATTTTATGGGGTCAAAAATATGTGACATTTCATGTCGGTGCATCACGGTACATATCACAATTTATGTGTTTGATGAAAAGTGTATCTTTTCACTGTAATCATGGTTATACTATTTTTTTGTGATGAATTTGTTTAATATTCAAAGCAGTATGGAATTTGGTTTAGAATTTCAGTAATAATTGACATTTTTCTTAGATTTCACACCTAGAGGCCGAGGAGGTGGTCGTGGAAGGGGAGGAGACAGAGGAGGGAGAGGAGGAAGAGGAGGATTTGGGGGTCGAGGTGGCGGTGGGAGGGGAGGAGGATTTGGGGGTCGAGGTGGTGGAGGCAGAGGCGGAAGAGGAGGAGGTATGTCTGTGAATGTGTAAAGTGAAATGATTTCTAAATTATATACAAGAACAGTAGCCATACTGAAGTTATAAGATGTTTGATTATATAATCAATAAATAAATCATGGTGCAGGATGCAAAAAGATTATTGATAAATACTTGACTTTAGTAAATATTATTTTAATATACAATCATTTTGTGTATACTTTTATATTGCAAGAAGGCACTGACATTTCTGTTCATGATTGCATCCTTGTCTTATCAAGTTCTGCATCTTCCAGTAATGCCAGGTCATTGTCAAAGGTCAACTCTCAATTTTGTCCCATGTTTTGGTGGTGTTATTCGCAGGTTGAAACATGTTTGGATGTAGGCTCCCATGAGCATGAGTCAGGGTCAAGCAAGCTTGATTTGCACATTTTTGGTTTGATTGTCCATATGATATAATGTAGATTTTATTCTTTAAGCAATTAGGCTATAATTGTGCAGAAATTAAGTGTACTGAAGTACATTTACTAGTATCCAAAGGATTAGAATTTTAAGATATCAAGGTCCTTTTTTAGGTCACCTGAGTCACTCAGGTGACCTATTGCTATCTGTTCTCGTCCGTCGGCGTGCGGTGTGCGTTGTGTGTTAACATTTGAACATTTTTAGCTTCTTCTCTGAAACAGCTCAACCAATTTCAACATCTAGAAAGCATCTATGGGTTAAGGGGAACAAAAATTGTGAATTTCATGGTCCCTGCCCCCCTGGGGCCTGAGGGGTGGGGCTAAAACCACTGAAAATAATTCAATCTTTAAAAATCTTCTTCTTTACTCCTGGACATCAAGCAGTCAAACTGTTGGCATCATAGTAATAAGCATTGAGCCCTCTACCAAAATTGTGAAATTCATGGCCCCAGGGTCAGGGGTTCTGGTGCTAGGGTGGGGCTATATAGATCATATAGTGAAAGTGCATTATTTCTTTGAAAATCTTCTTCTCTGCTCCTGGGTATTAAATAAACTAACTAAGTACATAGTTATGAAGAGCAAGAGTGCCTCTTCCAAAATTGTGAAATTCATGGCCCCAGGGTCAGGGGTTCTGGTGTTAGGGCGGGGCTCTATTGATTATATAGGGAAAAGGCATTAATTCTTTGAAAATCTTCTTCTCTGCTCCTGGATATTAAATAAAGTAACTTAGTACATAGTTATGATGAGCAAGAATGCCTCTTCCAAATTTATGAATTTCATGGCCCCTGGGTCAGGGGTTCTGGTGTTAGGGTGGAGCTCTATTGAATATATAGTGAAGATGCATTAATTCTTTGAAAATCTTCTTCTCTCTCCTTGGTATTAAATAAAGTAACTTAGTACATAGTTATGATGAGCAAGAATGCCTCTTCCAAATTTGTGAATTTCATGGCCCCTGGGTCAGGGGTTCTGGTGTTAGGGCGGGGCTCTATTGATTATATGGTAGAATTGCAGAAATTCTTTGAAAACCCTTTTCTCTGCTCCTGGGTATTAAATAAACTAACTTAGTACATAGTTATGAAGAGCAAGAGTGCCTCTTCCAAAATTGTGAAATTCATGGCCCCAGGGTCAGGGGTTCTGGTGTTAGGGCGGGGCTCTATTGATTATATAGTGAAAATGCATGAATTCTTTGAAAATCTTCTTCTCTGCTCCTGAGTATTAAATAAAGTAACTAAGTACATAGTTATGATAAGCAAGAATGCCTCTTCCAAAATTGTGAATTTCATGGCCCCAGGGTCAGGGGTTCTGGTGTAGGGTGGGGCTCTATTGATTATATAGGGAAAAGGCATGAATTCTTTCAAAGTCTCCTTCTCTGCTCCAAGGTATTTTTCAAACATAGGAAGTGCATGGTTATGATAAGGAAGAATGCCTCTTCAAAAATTGTGAAATTCATGGCCCCTGGGTCAGGGGTTCTGGTGAAGGGGGGGGGGGGGGGGAGAGAGCTCTATTGATTACATGTATATAGTGAAAATGCATAATTTCTTTCAAAATTTTTCATCTACTACTGGTTATAAACTAAAGAAACAAGTGTATAGTTATGATGAGAAAGGGTGCTTCTTCCAGAATTGTGAGTTCGTGGCCAATGGGTCAGATGTTCTGGCGTAAGGATGGGGCTTTATTTATTTAATAATATGGTGAAAATGCATTTCTTTGAAAATCTTCTATGCTTCTCTGGATGTTCAAGGCAAACAGAGTAAAAGTTTTAATATGCAAGGGTATTTTTACCAGAATTTTGAACACCTGGACCATTTAGTCAAGTTTCTGGTCCTGGCCAGGGCTCTATTAACTTGTATTTCTACTGAGCAGAGTTATTCCCCTTTGCCATTCACCTTTGATAATTAATCAATGCACATAATGTATTTGAAAGCTTAATAGAATAAGAGAATTATGCAAGAAAATTTATTGTATAATAAAGAAGTACTTTCATAGTTTTAATGACTTGGAAATAATAGATGAAGCAAAATGAGACAAAAATAACTTATCTTCTTAAATGTTCTTCAAAGGCCAAGAGAGGCCATTGTG
This sequence comes from Saccostrea echinata, assembly GCF_033153115.1. Lineage (NCBI taxonomy): Eukaryota > Metazoa > Mollusca > Bivalvia > Ostreida > Ostreidae > Saccostrea > Saccostrea echinata. The sequence goes on from NW_026889805.1 coordinate 14,717,961, forward strand.
AGAAGGAATAATATGGGGTTAAATAATAGACATTTTGTTAATAGTCTGCATGGGAATAGTGATAAATGGGGGGAGGGGGGGGGGGGCAAATAGATACTAGACCAATTATTTTGTTGATGCTAATCATACTATTTTTCTTGCTGTTGGGCAACAAAGCTTCATTTATCAGTTTATGGATCCTCTAAATTGTTGTATTGTACTCAGGTGACCATTAAGGCCCTTGGACCTCTTGTTATCAGAATGTAATGAAAACACAGTAAGAAAATTGTTTAAAATTAAAAACAACTTTTTTTTAAATCTAGAAGCACTGAGAAAAAAAAAACTACATGTATAATAAAAGCTCAATATAATTGTTATGCAAACTTCAATACTGAGCTTATGATAATTCAAGGTTCTTATTGTTCCCTTGGCTAACTAAGGAATCCCAGTATAAGGTTTAAGAATTTAGAAGTTTTATTTTTAAGATGTACACTGTATCAGAATATGAATTATTTTCATTGCAGGAAGGGGAGGCAGAGGAGGTGGTATGTATAAGATATAAATAGATTTTAAAAAGACTGTCAATCCATGCATTTAAACAAATAATGGCAAGTGATGTTATTGTAATTTGACGAGTTTTAATAGTGAGGAATAAAATTAATTGACAAATGAACTATTTCTAGGTAGAGGGGGATTCAGGGGTGGAAAGAGTGTCGCAGTTGAGCCCCACAGACATGAAGGTACATTTTGTTTGAAGCATGACATAGAGTAAAATGTATCTAACTCGTAAGTATGGGTAATTTGTATTAATTTATATAGCAGGCATTGTACAGTGATTAAACTTCATATTTTAGGTGTATTCATTGCTCGTGGTAAAGAAGATGCTCTAGTTACATTAAATATGGTCCCTGGAGAAACAGTTTATGGAGAGAAAAAGATTGTTGTAGAGGTTTGTGTTATAATTTTACAAAAAGATGAAAGAAGAACGCCTTCTTCTTCTTCCATAAAGAAGTTATATTGTGTGTACCTGATACACAAATGAAACTTTTAGTAGGGTATTTTTTCAGCTAGGAATTACTAAAATGATGTGCTTTACTTACCAGTAGGCTTAATGTCTTTAACACCAGGCACTCATTTTCTCGTTGATTATCCTTCTTTGGGCCTAATCATTTGAAAGTTAATGCTTTCTGAATTGTATTCACTTAGGAAGGAGAAAAGAAGATAGAATACAGAGCATGGAATCCCTTTAGATCAAAGTTAGCAGCAGCCATTCTAGGAGGTGTAGAAAAAATATACATGAAACCTGGAGCCAAGGTCCTATACTTAGGGGCAGCTTCAGGGACTACTGTTAGTCATGTTTCCGATATTGTTGGACCCGTAAGTACAATATTGTGGGTCTCTGACTGACAATTAAGAAGTACAGGTGTACTTATGTAGTAAAGAACATGCAGAACTGCTTTTTCATGTGCAAACGAATTGTTTTGAATGTGTAATAGGGAGGTATATACAGTAAACATGGTTATAGTGAACACACATATACCGGTAATGAATTTATGCTTTACAGCAAAGTGATTTTCATTCTCATTAGTTTTAAAATATGTTGTGAACTGAACAGATATAATGAATTATGTTTATAATGAATCAAAATTGTTGTTCCCAGGCACTTCGGTATGTGTGTTTTATTATATGTCCCCTCATGGCAGCTCTAGTTTGGTCACCTTTGTACCATTTTCAACTGGGTCATGCTTGGACGTATCTGTGCCTAGCAAACATATCCTGTTCAAAATATGAATGACATGCTTAGACTTATTTGTGCCTAGCAAACATATCCTGTTCAAAATAGGAATGATTGAAGAAAAAAGAACTTTAATATTGTCATATGTAATTTACAGGAAGGTTTGGTGTATGCTGTAGAATTTTCACACAGAAGTGGTAGAGATCTGATTAATGTGGCAAAGAAAAGGACAAATATTATCCCTATCATTGAAGATGCAAGACACCCACACAAATACAGAATGCTAGTTGGTAAGGATTTCTCAACAACAGAGTTTCCGAAAACCATTGGTCCTACCGGCAAAACCGATAGAAAATCGAAATGTCCGATGCAATTCGCTATATTACCAGTCCGCGTGACTGATTGTTGGGATCGAAGGGTTGTCTTGAGACACAGTTAGATTTAATATTCTAATTAATTGTACTCTGATCTATTGCGATGTCTCCAGGGGTGTGCAATTAGCATCGCTCGACACTCGGGGCTACCATATTTTGGGGTCGGGCTAGTAGTTTTCTGCATGAAGATAGCCCCTTGGGCTAGTAAAAGTTAAAACTGTCAATGTGATACATGAAAAGCACTACTGGTATTTTCACTCATTCTTTGCAATTAAATTCCCAATGAATGAAAAATTTCCAGGCAGCATGCTCGTATTGTTTGTAAATCTCCCTAATCTTATCCATTTTGCAATAGTACCTGACTTATTTACTTCCAAAAACGATCGTTTTTCCTAACCTAACTTTCCTCCATTCATCGGTTTATGGTAAACACATGCAGATATCTCGTTACATTATTTACGATCACTCAATCAACTGAAAGAGAAGTGTTATGTGATTTACATAAAATATAGTTCCAATGTATTTACTGATTAAAGATGAAAAAAAAGATTTTCTCTTCAGTTTAGATGAGCTAGTGCAATGCCCAGAAAAAGGGAAGATAATTTATTTGAATTCACTTTAATTATTAATTTATAAATTTTACAAGTGAGAATTAAACTAATAATTTTAATACTAATAATTTTAAAAAGAATGACCTTAAGACCCTACTTTTTCAACATTAAACTATGTTTTTTTTTCATATCAGTTGTTACTCTCCCCCCCCCCCCCCCCTTACTTTGGGCTAGTGACTATATTGCTGTAACTAGCCTGTGGGCTAGTGCTTGAACTTTTTAATTGCATACCAGTGGTCTCACAATCGGTGTTGTAATGATCCGCAAAAAGATTTACACACTCAATTTGAGTACTATAAACTAATGCCATTTTCTTTTGAATTACATCATGAAGTTTATTCGGACTGATAGAATTTGCTTCTGACACATTAAGTCATCAGTCCGAATGACTGATAGAAATATTTGGTTTTCGGAAACTCTGAACAATAATAAAGTTTTAAAAGTTAAACAATACATGATGGCATTTTAATTATGATTGTACTTTATTTAGGTATGGTGGACACAATATTTGCTGATGTTGCACAGCCTGATCAAGCCAGAATTGTTGCTATTAATGCACATCACTTCCTCAAAAACAATGGTCATATTGTAATATCCATAAAGGTAAACACTGTTCTTAAAACTTCATTCATAAATTCTAATAGTATTAATCTATGGTCACTGTCTAAAATTTTAAACTGATTGATACTTGGTGTTGCAAAAGTAAACTTTTAGGAATAAAATGATTATGAAAGAGTTACCTTTCTTGTATAGCTGTCATTATATTAACTACAGGCAAACTGTGTTGATTCTACTGCTGAACCTGAGGCTGTATTTGCTGGAGAAATCAACAAACTAAGAGGGGAGAAAATCAAGCCCCAGGAACAGCTGACACTGGAGCCCTATGAAAGAGACCATGCAGTAGTAGTAGGAGTATACAGGTAGCTTTCAAAATGGTGGTCAGCTGAGGGAGTAGTTCATGTTTTATCATCAGGACCATATGAGCACTTAACTCAATTGATTACTTCTTAGGCTTTGTTAATATACATTGTAAATTTAAAATTATAGGATGAGAAAAATATTCAGGGACCACTCTTCCCAGGCATTGAGTATGAAATCAAACCCACTTGTCTCTCAATGATGAATTTACTTGTCCCTTATAAAGCTTGCTTTCTGCAAAGAAATAAAGAAAATTTAAAGCTTGTTTTAGATTTCCTCTCAAACTGAGTGTGATGTACTTATGATATTTGTTTTACTTCAGACTCTAAGTCTCTTGTCAAATCTGGAAGCACTTTGTTTCACTTTCTTTTAATCATCACCGGATATAAACAGAAGAATATCATCATGCCAAAAATTTTAAATCTCAACCGGAACAATCAGATCATGACATCTACTGTAAATCATGTTTTATTTGCAAGAACTTTATTTTCACGTAATTACGTGAGACAATTTGTGCACGAAAATTTAATTCTCATTTTTAGCTCACCTGAGCTGAAAGCTCAAGTGAGCTTTTCTGATCACCTGTTGTCCGGCGTCCATCCGTCTGTCTGTCTGTCTGTCCGTCTGTAAACTTTTCGCATTTTCAACTTCTTCTCAAGAACCACTGAACCAATTTTAACCAAAGTTGGTACAGAGCATCCTTGGGTGAAGGGGAGTTTAAATTTTTAAATGAAGGGCCAATCCCCCTTACAAAGGGAGATAATCAAGAAAAGACAAAAATTGGGTGGGGTCATTAAAAAATCTTCTTCTCAAGAACCACTGGGCCAGAAAAGCTGAAACTTATGTGGAAGCATCCTTGGGTAGTGTAGATTCCAAATTGTTCAAATCATAGCCCCCGGGGGTAGGGCGGGGCCACAATAGGGAATCCAAGTTTTACATTGAAATATATAAGAAAAATATTTAAAAATCTTCTTCTCATGAACCACTGGGCCAGAAAAGCTGAAACTTATGTGGAAGCATCCTTGGGTAGTGTAGATTCCAAATTGTTCAAATCATAGCCCCCGGGGGTAGGGCGGGGCCACAATAGGGAATCCAAGTTTTACATTGAAATATATAAGAAAAATATTTAAAAATCTTCTTCTCATGAACCACTGGGCCAGAAAAGCTGAAACTTATGTGGAAGCATCCTTGGGTAGTGTAGATTCTAAATTCTTCAATTTATGGCCCCTGGGGGTAGGGCGGGGCCGCAATAAATATTACAAAGGGGAGGTCTTGTAAAGAACAGCAGTGCCAAAGTAACTCAGGTGAGCATTGTGGCCCATGGGCCTCTTGTTTTGTATAAGTAAAGATTTTGTAACATAAAAATTTAATTCGCGAAAATTGTGTCACGCTTATAAAAAAAAATGACAATCTCGCGAAAATAAGGTCTCGGGAATCTTTGGTGATCTACAGTACTTGTCCACAGTCGATTTTCACTCGTCCAGGATGAGTGGACAAGAGCTTATATTGCACCCTTCATTATTAAAATCACTATTAATTGTCTCATTCTTGCACAAATTGCTGTGCCTCAAAAAATAAAAAAAAATGTAATTAAAAGTATTAGCACCAGGCCATCTTTAAAAAATTGTTTGGTTGCCCTCTCCCAACTGACTGGCTAAAATGGCCCAACTCAAAACTTTTTTTAACCTCCAGGAAGCAATTTTTTTTTCATGCATTATGGAAAATATATTTTGAAAATTCAGCATTGAAATTTTCTGGGGGGAAAAAATTTCTCACCTACCTACTGACCCAATTTTTTCATCCTGAGTCTGGAGAGGGCAAACAAACATTATTTTAAAGTTGGCTCCATCTATTGTTATTATTTTAAAAATATATATTCTTCCAAACTTAGTAATTTGTTTAAATTGTGTGGAAAAGAATGTAATTTATTCCAACCATATGCAGTGTGTAATAAGAAACTTCATTTGTAAATTGTAATTGTAATTGAAAATATATATTCACATAAAAATAATGGCCCTTTATAATCATGAAGATTAAAACTTCATATAGACGGTATATTGTGAGCAACAGTTGTCTTGTAACATTTCTCACATGAAGATAAAGCTTATGCTAGAACTGCTATAGCCTTGTATATATATAGGTCATATTATACACAGAATATGTCACTAACCAGAATTTCCTTAGCTCAAGATCCTTCTACTTCTAAAAAATGTTTTTCTTCAGCAAAAATTAGAGTCATGGTAATTTTTTTACCAATGTTTATTTTCAGACCACCTCCAAAGAAGTGATCCACAAGTGTGTTCTGGCCACATTCTTTTTAAATTTGCTCCTCGGAGATATATATTCAAAGGATGATGAACTGGTTTTCAAAGTCCAGGAATGGAACTTTAGCGGTCTTTAGTGCCAGTGAGGATACCACTGACATTTGTTAAACTTGTACTCGCAAGAGAATTTGAAAGTTTTTATTAAAAACTTTTGCATCATGTTCATGATTTTATATGATGAAAATGTTTTGCAAATGATGTACATAATAAACTTGTATATGATGTATGCTTTTTACTTAAAATCGAGACAATTTTGAAACACCATGTATTTCACGAGGAAGATACATGTAAGTATTATTAGTCCTAGAATGTTACGCTAATTTACCAGCTTCTGGACTAAAGACAATTAAAAGTTGACTTGAGCTGTAGTAAATTTTATATTCTATATACATGTATTTCCTATAGTTCAGTTATTTTACTTGGCTTGGACCTCACCTATAGACATTTACAGTTTACTCTTTTTAAATCTCACGATCCGAATGGATAGCGAGATTTGTAATGGTACGATAGTTTTGGTTTCATCTACCGTAATCTAGTCTCCTTTGATGTTCAGTCGGCCATGATAACGTTACATATGTATTTACGGACGGCTGTGCAATGCATATTTAATTCTCTAAATTAGATACTTGTTGTATAATGTTGTTTTTTGTTGATGATATCGCAATGGTTTCTATTATCTGATGACGACGTTGTGCGCATGTCCACGGGCAATATGCTATTCCGTTAATCATCACCACCATATAATTACATAACAATTCTCATCCCGAAAAAAAAATAAGTAGTACATGTATGTGTTTGATATGCTCATTTTGCAGAATACTGTATGTGTTTGATGTGCTCATTTTGCAGAATACTGTATTCTGAATTTTTTTTTTTTGGCAGGCCCTTAGAGGTCGCTGTAAATGACATGTTGTCATACAGCTACATCTCCACTAACGTGTACATTTGTAGAAAAGGCTAATTCGAAGTTTTCTCGACAAATGAAATAATTTAAGGTATTCCACCCCTAATATGACCTTATTCTTGAACCTTAATATCCATTACTTACAAATGCTCTGATGTGAAAATTTTATACAAAAGAAACGGTTTATTTTAACAGTACCGATATATTATAGGTCAATGGATAACATACGAGTTGTAGAACTTTTTTGAAGACCAGTTGTAGGCATATCTGTCAATCGATCACTTACGTTACTCGTGTGTTTTCCGTGATACATGTGTTTGTTTTCTCATTTGTCCACGTGTGCCGTATTGGTGTTCAGATCTTATCTGTTTATAAACAAATGTCTTCCAGACATTAAAAAAGGGAAGCGTGAATTAATTAATATAAATGTAACTAGATGTTGATTCATTAGTCTACTTACTCATCCAGTGACAAAAAAAAATAATAGACTATTATATGGATTGAAAATGATGCTTTTCTTAACCGTTTCCAAAGAAAGAACATGTTATATAACTTCCTCTTGTAAGTTCTAATTCCCTTTCAATGCTTTCGTCAAACATATATACAAAACCTGGTCTATCCATATTTCTGTAATTATCTTGAAATATAACAATCATCCCGCGGAAGGAGATGACACTCGCGAACTTTGTCCGATAGCAAAAATTTAGACGGAAAAAGAATAATGTAAATAAATTTGGCACCAAAACTAATTTAATTCTTAATAATAGAGAAATAAATTTAACGGAACCAAAGTACTTTCAGATGTGCGTTTGTCTTTGGCAAATTGAATATGAGGATTTGTTTGTATGTAGAATAAACAAGGGTTCCTTAACGATGCCGTTTCCGAATATTTGACGTCGAGTGTCGTAAAACTTGGAATAAATCCATCGTCTTTGCTTTGTTGGCGCGAAACTGTGGCTAACGAGGAGCGCTCTCTTCCGGGGCATTGTTTACAAGAACGACTACCCAAAGCAATATCCAATTAATTACATTACCAAACTAAAAAACCAAAAGATCAATGGTGGTATGTTTATGTTATAATCCTTATCGCCGGAGACATATTAAGCTTGTGTTCCAAAATCTGTCAGATCTAAAGCCTTAAGACGCAGAGGAAACTTAACTTTTTCTGTCTTTAATCAATATATTTATGAATTGCTTATTATAAGCGTAATAGTACGTTCCTTCTCCACAATTTTTATGATAGGTGAATATCGTTGACCAGGCTATGTCAAGTTGAGCTGGTGCAAAAATAATTCTGCCACTGTGTGACATTTTGTCACAACAGACCAAAAAATAAGGATTCGTAAAATTTTAAAAATGACCAATGTACACGCATGAATTTATATCTATTCATAAATCAATTAGTTACGCTATAATCACAAGCATGGTGTTGCGCAATGATGATGTTGCAGATAGAAGTGTGCACGTGGAATCACGCGGTTCTTGCGATTGATCTGTTTTTAAACATAGGAACATCTGAGTAATTGTTCGTATAGTATTTGCAAAACATATCAAGATTTACATATCAAGCTCAGCTGGTAGCATCATTGATACCTTTGATAGCGTAAACCGAATGATTCCTGCTTCGTGCTAATCACAGTGTATAATATAATGATTGACCACTGATTTTTCGCTGGCCTTTCACGCACGTGCGCTCTTACAAAGAATCCTTTGTTTATTATCTTTGAATAATGATCATAAGAATAACTATACATAGATTTAAGGAAAATTATTCATTAAATTTAACTTTGAAATTCAGGTTTTGGAGACGAAAAATTCAAATCGATCCCAGCCGTGTCAGTTTTTGATTGGTTAAAATTTGATGGAATCGAGGACAAGTGACCACTTTTTAATTCTCCTCATGATGAGCCTCATTACGTCTTGGCATGTGAATGTCAAAGTTTATTGCTCCATAGATGGGAATCCATCGTCCGTGGCAATCTCTTTCCTGACGCAATTTGTCCCTCGAGAAAATCCGAGTCCACAACGGGCCAACCCTTCCGCGACATATGCTCAAGGCAGAGCGAACATTTTCACGACAGACGTGTCATCTTTAATGGTCATTACATTATTTGTTTGTTTGATTTTATTGAATAATTACCAAACACTAATAAAATCTTCTTATTTAATTTTCTCTGCATTATTTCTCGACTTTTCTTGTTACAAGGAACAAAGGGAAATCAGAACAGTCAGGATTCATTTTGATTTCCCCCATCAATCAATTAACATGCTTACTTTTGAGAAATAAAGCTATAAAAATTCATAACTAATTAACAATACACTGGAAAACTACATAATCTTCAGTTTTCATGTCTGTCTATTTCAGAATTTTTATTAGAAAAAAATTAAAACAAGAGATAATGTTTCCTATTTTTTGTAAATATTTTCTTAAATAATTAAAAAGGTTAATCGCCAGAAATGCGTGACGGCACGTGTAGCGCTGTTACTGTGTACTGGTTTCAGGAAGCGCGTGTCAGATGCGGTACACAGCGCGAAACCCGCTACACGGGAAGTCATTTCCGAATATACCCGGTGTCACGCCTGTAATAAACTGCAATCGAGAAATTTCAATATACAAGAAAAATCCGCAGGTATCCAACTGTTTTACAGAAGACCTGTCATGTTTATATTCAAACTCATTTCGGAGAGAGTGAAGAATTTGAAAATATACACAATGCATGCAGTCAAACTTGTATTACCGCAGGCAGAATGATACAAACAAAAAATTGGATGCGGAGACTGGTATTTATTTTTGGACCTATTTTGATTGTAAATGATACAAATATCAAATTTCTAAAATATCAAGAAATTGTAAACTTTCTATCATGTTCAAAATTCTATCTTTTTGCCATCATCCTTACAAGTCTATACAACTTTTTATCACAATAGGACATTATTTTGATTGAAAAATTAAAATCATATAAACAAAACTTAAGTTGTTATTTTCGTGATGTTTGAAAAAAAAATCATTTGTTCTTAAAAGTGACCTTTACTAACAGAAGTGTTATTTAATTAGAGGTTCAATTTTTGCAAGAAGATTCTATTCCAATTTATGCCGATTCTGTGTCTTACAATGCTACATCATAGACATGTATCATCAGTGTCCTCACCAAAGATATCTTAAACTTTAGTCCCAACATGCATGGTTTTTGAGAAATTGACAAAATAATCGCATTATATTAGGCCCAATATCTAAAATATTTGGTTTATTGAATAATTCATTTAAAAGAAAACTATCAGAAATTCAATTCAAACTGTAAATTGGGTCTGTTTATAATATTTCTCATTGCCTCTTTGTCAGAGAAGAATACCTAAGTTATTAGAGGTTGTGTCTGATCCCACTGAAATATTGTTGTCAATAAAATGTGTTCAAAACAAACAAACAAACAAGACCAGAGACATGTAATTCATAAGTTTTTTGCTCTGCACAGAAAAGACATTCATGATAGATGACTAGAAAATCCACAGAAAATATTTGGTCAGTTTTCAGATATCACTGTATATACTAACATGTCTTTTTCCTAGTGTCAAATAAGAGTTTGGTTTAATTTCGTAGGTAAAAGTGAAATTTCTCTGTTTTCAATTTTTTTTCTGTTACACGAATTAGTGAAAGGACAAAATGAATAGAACATATTGATATTTTATTCTTTTTTGAGACTTTTTTTAAAGGAGGAATTAATAATTGAGATTAATTAGTTCGATAGCTCTATGAATTGTTAAAGCAATTCGCTCATGATTACGATACACTTCAGCCTCCAGGGGGCGGGGCTAGAGCTGAGAATCCGCAGATAACATCATCCCTGCAAGCAATCAAACAATGTGATTGGCTGATACTAATTTAACGTGGAAACCACTGCCAAGACGTAAATAAAGGTCGCATTACAGATGATAAGTTTAAAACAAAATAGTTTGAAGATAGCAAAACACGGTTAATACTGGAAGTTGCTTTTTTTTCTTCTAGAGGCTTGCTTCCAGTCACGGGAGTGTTAAGATCATAGTTTTAACCAAATCTTATTTGTAAACTGAAGAGAAAGTTATCAAAATTGCTGCCATGAGTTTGAGTGTTGGGGGGTATTCTCACCCAGGATACCCTCACCCTGGTCCCATGTCCCATGATTTCTACCAGTACCAACAGATGGCGCGCTATCCGGACCACTGTCCTGATGCCTCCTATTTTCAGAATTGGGTTTTAAATGGAGTTAATGGACATCATTCGGATATTTCGGTTTCTCCAGAATCATATGGCATGTGTACCCCCAGTCCCACTGATTATCATTCCATCGGAGGTTCCGAACATTATTATCAAAGTTTTGACAGGTGTATAAAACGAAGGACTACTGCAAACAAAAAAGAACGAAGAAGGACTCAAAGCATTAACACAGCTTTCGCTCAACTCAGGGGATGTATACCGAATGTGCCATCAGATACAAAATTATCCAAAATCAAAACATTACGTCTAGCCACAAGTTATATAGCATATCTAATGGACGTTTTATCGAAAGACGACCCAAGTCTTACAGAAAAGGGATTCAAAGCTGAGCTGACGAAGAAAAAAGATGACAAAAAAGAAAAGCAAGAAAAACAGCAAAAGGAACAGGTATGAATGATGATAAATCTAATTATGTATATTAACATCACAATATGTCCATCTATTTCTTCTCAAAAGGAATATTTTACAAGATATCAAAATTAAATTATATTCAAAAATAGAATTTAACAATTCATAAATATATTAATTATTTGGATTGCATTCATTACATAAAAATGATCAAAATGTGCCTTGTAATGGAAATGTTAAGAAGTATCGGATTTAGTTTTGTTTACATTTTTTGTTGGAGAAACACGAAAAAAACATGAATCATTTCAAGGATGTGACTATAGGTGTGTCTCGCCGTTTATCATTTCATGCAGTACTCAGATTAAAAATAAACTCAGCCAACTTTTATATATACATAAAAAATAATTTAAGACATGGGATTCACCGAAGAAAAAAACCTCGCACTGGCCTGTGATAATGAGGTAGATAATATTTTGGTCGCCAGCCGCGGGAACACATATATAAAACATTTTTTTATGAAAACTTGGGTTGTTCATAAATCTTATTGCAGATATTATCTCGTATTAACATTTTCCTGCATAGGGATTTACAGATTTACTGGTCACTAAGAGCCAAATCTTACAGAAATAATAAAGCACATCTAAAGTATAATATCTTGTTTCCAATCTTGTGGCAATGTACAGCTAATATTCATTAAGAGAAAGAAAATATAAATTTAGGATATTCTTAACCCTCTGGTGGATCAATGAGGTGAAACATTTACAGATGAATTAACATGTGTTAATGAATACCATAAACAGTCGAAACAAGAGACCTTGCTTGTATATTTTAGCCCTCGGTAAAATCATAATCAAATGGTCAATCTTTTCACTCAAACATATAGTATCGCATATTTCTCAGATAAAAATTAGAAAATTATTTAAAAGTGGTGTTTATTCGCCTTAAGAGCGTCTTTCTATCAAGAAGTATTCATAATGTCAAAATCTAGCATCGTTTCACACCCTCAGACTATACGCCGACAAGCCCATTACAAGAGTTCTTGCTGAAATTCAGAGAAATAAATAAATAAATAAATTTAATAAATTTAGAACAAAAAAGAAAGTACAAGGTAGAAAATTTCTATATGTATCAACATACATGTACATACATTAGCATATTTCTCAATAAAATGTCACAATGTGCTTAAATCTATTCTGCAATGCTTATTGATGTATATTGGAAACTTGGAAACTATGTACGTTTGCTAGACAGACTATTTCGTTAAGAGGCTGAAAATTAAAGATAAAGGGGTCCCATAGAGCTGCTAATAGCCCCCTGCCTGTCGGTGGCCGTTAGGATGGGTTTTTTTTGAGCACTTGAGCCGTTTCTTGCGGTCAAGCATTTGGAATCCATAATCCTTCGTGAATAAATCTTAATGTATTGTACATGTAGAATGCCATATATACATGTACATATGAGTACTAAAATATCTTTGTTCTCTGATTTCTGTCGAATTATAGATATTAAGTTTCGAAAAAACAATTACAGATATTATTGATATTAGGTTTCGAGAAAACAATTACAGACATGTTTTCAAATAGTTACCTTTTGAATATGCGCTTCGTGTTAAATTATTTTATAAATTAATATTACAATTGAAAGAAAAATGCACATTTAGATGCTTAAAAAAGGCTTAATCGACTTCCAAACCAATTAACTCATACTTCCTTGTGCTAATTACAGGAGGCAGATTGTGGGAGGGTGAGGGAGGGGAACTCTCATTTTTCTAAATTGCGTTTCCCTGTCGGGACAATATTTTGTGGAAAGGAACCCCGGCTGACTGAATTACGATCTCACTAATTGAAAATACTCGTCAGAAATGCAAAGTTTATCGCATACATTTGAAAGCAATTTACGGCACATAAAGAAATTTTGATATAAGTGGAAACTCATAGTTATGACTTTTGAAGCATAATAACCCACTAAAAGTGTGAAGACCTATTGCGATACCATAGATTTACAAAGTAATGTTATAAATATCATAGGTCTCCAGCAGACATATTTAATCACTTTATATAATAATATGTAATTAAGTCGGCTATACATGAAATAAATTCTGAAATATACGTACATGTTTTAGAAAGTAAAACAAATCAAGCTCGAAATGCTTGCTGGACATTTTAAAAGGATAACTGAAATGAAACTCCCTTTGTTTCGGCTACAGCTTCCTTCCGCTCTGTTGTTCTGAGAAGCTTTTAGCTCGATTTAATGGAGAAGATAAGTATGTAAGGAAGAATCATAACTGTCTCTCCGAGTTTGTTAAGCCATATAATTTCTGTATATGATTGATAGAACTTGCTTTGGTCCAGACAAAATCCACCAGATCTTACTCATTCGTTTGGAACCATTTGCTTCTCAATCCTTTACAATCAGTTTCTACAGACGAGAAAGAGAGAACAAAGAAATTGACTGGGACTTCTGATTAAACTGTCGCTTTTAAAAAAGAAAATATTTAGTCTACACATTGTAGAAAAATTTCAAACAAATGTTTGACTAATTTAAACGACGTCTTTCACAGTTTCATTTGTTTAATAGTTACATTACTGATTAAGTTTATACTTGCAGCTTTATCCTAATGTTTTGTACCATGTTTTTTTTTCCCAGAAATCAACACATGTTTAAAATGCTTATAAGAAGATATTAAATATAATGAAATTTACATTGCGAAAGTGATGGAGTTATTAATTCCCAAGTACTTTGAACATAAACCACTTCGAAACTCATGAAAAGCAAAGGATGGCCTTCTTACCACAATAATCACCAGTATTCGAGGCACTTTATCTCCACTCAGTGCATAATTAAGGAACTCTTGAGATAATTAGATAATAAGATCAAATAATTACCGTATCATTGACATAGATAATACTGGACATGGGAACAGGATTCCATTACCGGAACTTTACTTAGTGTTCCGGTACTGATCAAGGTCTTCCGAGCGCTTAATATTATACAGTAGTCATCATACATCATGGTTACACAATGTTACATTTATATCATTGCACTGTTGTTGACATTGTACAATTATCTTGAATATGTTTGTTATTTCAAGATTTTATCAGTTCTGTTTTAAACATACCGCCCCCAATTTTTTTGTTCATTCAACCACTTTGCGACTATAATATGTATACAGTTAACTGAATAAAACAATTTAAACACTGTTAAATTAATTTTCCATCAGGAAAATGGGAATTAGAATTCTCTTTGCTGTTGTACTTTCTTTGCGGAGATGGTGCATGTGATTGGCGGGTAGCCGCGTCCGATCGCGTGATTGCTCCCTCAATAATCGGTCCCCGCTGGATGCTTGTTGACTTCCATCGATGGCGCTTTTCCATGCACATCAAATTTATCCTCCGGCAAATCATAACTTAATTCGATTACAACTGAATTGCTCATCCTATTCACTTTTTCTTTATTTCCGAAAATTCCCCAGAAAATTAACATGTATCAATTTGAATTACACTAATTGCTGTTATCTTTTTACGACTTGGTTTGGAATTTAGGCTTTCCGTGACATGGATAGTCCCTTTATTGACATCGATATATTTATGAGTTGAGCTCTATAAGACCATGTTTTGGGAGCTATTGAGTATAAAATTTTAAGTCTAAATCTGTCCATCTGTTCTGTGAATGCTAAAGTTCCGTTGTCCCGTGACCTTTGATAACACATGAAGTAACGGAGGCCTATTTCTTTTCACATAAATATATATCCCCGTCTTCTTCAAACAGATTGCAAGATAATATTAACATAAATTTAATTGCGATCTTTTCAAGGAAATTGAAACACGTGCAGTGCAAGGTTACATAAATAATACACAGAGAATGAATTACAATTTTACACACAGATAAATCTGAACATAAGTACTGTAAAAAGAGATGTGCCTCACACTGAATTAACAATACGCACGCTATTTCGATAAGACGAATGCTTAAATTTAGGTTATGAATGAAGTCTTAGAAAGAGAAAGTCACGAGTTTGCTCTTAGTATGAATTATCGTTACTTGTATAAAAATCTTCGCGGAGGTCTTCGATGAATCTGTCTTCGCTTCGAACTCATCTTTCGAGGTTGAATCTGACACGTTGATCGCCCTTTATAGACACTCTTTGGTTTCGGAGGCTGATAAAGCAATTAGAAGTTGCATAACCGTGGAATCGGACAAGAGATAGTGCGATACTGATACCAAAATTATCACACCTGCATGAAATTGTAAGTGAGTGGATATCCTTCTAACCCATAAAAAGTTTGGGGACAAGAAAAAAACCTTTTCTTTCTCCCAAGAAAAGGACCAATCGTTTAAAATAGCCCTGTAATTTTGTTACAATTATGTTTTTGGATGTTTTGCTTTTTCCTCCTTTTTTATTTAAATAATTTTTATGAAGGTCATTGAATTTTTAGTTGCTATAATTTTTACTGAACATTAATATGGGCGTTATCAGGCTTGGCGTAGGGATATCAGCAAAGTGCCCGCTGCGTTACTACGTGTCTTGGAATTTCAACGTGTCTTGTCTAAATGAGAAACTAATCTTTGCCGCGTAAAACAATTGTTCAGATAAACAGTACACATTTTGATAGTGAAAATGATTGATGTATGTTTATCAAATGTGAAAATTTTATCGTTTTAAACTTACACAATTTCATGCCATTCTTGCTTTTTCCTTAATGTAAAATAAAATGTCATACAGTATGGCGATCTCTGAGAAATCTATGAACAGCGAGGTTTCGTCACTTGTTCACGACTTTTATTTTCGGCGTTAAAACCTCGCTCAGTTGAAGAAATAATTAAAAGTCTGTCAAAACTTCTGATATGATCTTCGAAAATGTTTCGAACACCTAGACGTCTAAAGAACTCTAATAAATGGCGCTTAAGAGACCACCAGCCAAGTGGATATAGACGAGAGTCAATATTTTTAAGCTTTTAAAATTGAGCTGTTATCTTTGCATCTATAAGACAATGATAGCCTTACCCCCTCTACATCTATATAGAATTAGCGCTTTGGTTTTTATCAGTTATTGACCCAGCATCTTATTCTTTTAAATCTTGAATAAAAATCTAAAACTTAGTGTTTCGTACACAAATTATGTATTTTCATTTTTCATTTACATGTAGCAGAATGCATGACGAAATGAAAGTTGAAAGCAGAGAACACAATAAAAAAAAGTCATATTTGTTAATGCTTTTCATTTTCTCTCTCCTAAAAGTTATATCAATTCAATACTATTCGACAATAATTAGTTTTTTTCTTGTTCCGTCCTTGTTTAATCTACCTTTATGTTCAATGTACGCTTTTTTACAGAAGGTAACCTTCCAGCATTTTCCTCCTCCAGAAAAAATTGCATTCCAAAACCAGTTATATATTTTTCCAAAGAACAATCATTTTGTTCCAGCATCTGTTTTTCTTTTACATATTTAATTGAATCATGCAATCATTTTTTTTTCTTTTTTGAAACTGTTTTGGGATTTGTGTCATTTTTTTTTAAATATAAGTTAATTTTATACTCAGGTTTATATTTTCTAATATTGCAAGAATTTAGATCACCCAAGAAGTATACCTCAAGATAAAATCATTGGGTCAAAGAAATTCTGGAGAGAGACATGTATGATAGAAGTCAATTAGGGACAATGTTGCTCCTTAGGAAACGATAACCGAGATTAGGAAGGCATTATAAAAATTAAGACGACAGTTTTAAGTGTGATATAATGATGCCACCATCTGACACAACATTCCCACTTACAAAAACTGATTTTTATTTCTTATACATTTACCAACTTATCTCGCTTATTAACTTTACTCTCCTAATTACACACCCATTTGTTTACAGGTCGCTTCTGATAGCTCCAGTTCAGAATCTACGAGCCCGATCACAAACAACGATAAAAAGTCAAAAGGACGGACAGGGTGGCCGCAGCATGTCTGGGCGTCGGAACTGAAAAACTGACGATTAAACACTGAACAGAGCGAAAAATGTTTCCGGAAACTGAAAGAAGAAGGGTATGCGATTGAGCGGTTGTGTTCCGTGCAATACATGATTGTTGGTTTAGTGACTGGTGTCTGAGAAAATTCAAACTGAATGTTGTGATCAAAATTCAGCTCAGCCATGTCAAGAGAACATCACAGCACCCCGCCGGTGAACAAGTTTGATGTCTGCAAGTTGGACTTTTCCAGTGTCTGAAAGATATGTTTTCATTTTTTTTAATGACTTCCATCAATTTTGAATCGTAGAATTCAATGGCAAACATGTCTTGAGCGAATGCTGGATAGAATTACTACAAGCTAACTAATTTTATCTTATCATTTCAATGACTTCAGATAGCTAAATGGTATATATGTTTTTCAAAAACATTCTTTTATGACATTTTGTTGGCAAATGTTTGAAAATCAATGGCAACAGTAAGGATAATGAGGAAAAGATTTTGTCTTTTTGTATTTAGTTTTCTTTGAAATCAACAAACCAAAATGCGCTGTATGTCGAAGTCGTTAAATGTACAAAATGGGAGGAGTGTAGAAACCTAATAAACGCACCAAATTTTTATCGAACTGCCTTCTTTCTTCTTGTGATTTTTGGCGCATTTATTGTCAATATAATGAAGCTATGTGATAATTATAAAACAAGAGTGGTTAATTAAAGATCAACGCTGTCATATTTTGATTGGTTGTGCAGCCGACGTCACCATTCCTAGTATCATTCAGACAGTTGTATACACGGATAATTGTATTGATTGGGTTCGTAATTCGAAAAGAGAAACAATTTAATTCCCCAAGCATGACTATCAATTGGGATATTGCCATGGTTTCGTATTTTCTTTATTGAATTAATACGCATATGGCCATCGTTAGATTTCTGCTAAAGCGAATTAGCCTGACGTAGAAAAATCGGTCTTATTTAGGAATCACTTTTTTTCGTGCTCAATTCTCTAATGTATCTTCATCTTCTCGTTACGAGGTTCGAAAAGTCCAGATACCATCAAGAAAACTTGAGTAAAGATTGTTACAGAATCTATACATTTATTTTTTCAAATATGCAAAGAAGTGCAGATAGATATATTTTTCTAATGACATTATCTAATACATGTATTTGATTTTTTCATGCAACTAATGTATTTCTATTTCTAAATTATTACAAAACACAAATTAATTGATATTACACTCAAACAAAATACATGTATGTACAAATGTACTATTTTACTGTATTTCAATTTAAGCATAAAATCCTGGTGATATTAACACAGTAAACATGACCTAGACCGTTAAATATACGAGATTACATTGTGATTTAATGTTCTGTGATTGAAAAAGATACCATTAAGTAAGGTTTTCAAATCCTTAAACAATTCCAAAGGAATGCATGAAAATAATACTTGCAACGAATTTGATGATTAAGCACATAATTTATGTTAATCTGAAAACGTAATATTATGTATGGATAAATAATACATATCAGAATGTATATAGAAAAATAAATCAGGCCCAGACGCATGTGATTTGGAGCCTCGTTTATCACCCCAAGATAATTGGTAAGGAGCATGCATCTGTCTGAGCAATAGATCTTACATCAAGTCTTAAGCGGAAATAATCTTAAATGTTGTCAGACCCTTACTAAATCTTTATGTCATAATTTTAAAAAGCTGAAGAATTTTTTAAAGCTTAAATATTGAGAAAAAAATCTATTATCTTGCAACTATTATCTTTAACTTAAAAAAGTTCGCGGATATAAATTTTAGGATAATATCTTGAATCTCAAAAGACATTTGATTGACATTCCACGAAAAAATATAAATAAATTTTCTATTCTCCACGTTAAGTCCTTAACGAAATATGCAATATATTCGTTCAATTTGTAGAGAAAAAAGAAAATCCTCTGGCTCAGCCTTTCAATTGCCTTCACGTCGAAAAGGGGTAGAAGAGAAATCAATATGAGTGTTTATATATTTATAAGTAATATACGTGTATTTATAGAATAAAGATTTACACTGTTGTTATTCAATAATGATTAAATTATGATGATCTGTACATGCGCATCCAATATAGAACAACAATAATGTATTAATTAATCAAAATCGGAGCATTTACTTATAGGTAAAAGGGATAGAGTATAGAAAGATATGGTTAATATGTAAGTTCAAAGGGCTTCCCATTTAATTAATGATAATTCCAAGTCTTAAACTTTTTGATATCTTTGAGCACAGCGTGCCCCCAATGCAATGTCCAACCCCTCACCGACCTGGCAATAACGGCCCGCTACGCCTACAATCAAACTCAAGTTTTTGAGAAATAATAATGTCTACCAAAATTTGACAGAGGTAGAAAGATAAATTCGTTCGAATTTTAACCTTGCTTAACATTGTAAAACTCGGCTTAATTTGAATTCTCAGCACGATGGCGCCAAGTCTAACGTGATAAGACCCCCGATCCTGACAGTGTTGACATTTGAAAAGAAATATAAATGTTTTGAGTTGTAGTTTTTAAGTTTCATTCATAAAATTTTCGAAGAATACTACTAGTGCTGTAATATAGTCCCGCAGTGCTGTAATTGAAATGTATTACTGTTCCCGAGGAAAAGTGATTGTTGGTGAACCTTTAACTCTCAAAATAAACCTCTCTTGTTTTCGGATATAATCCTGCCCAAAAAAATCTATCGAAATGTTTTAAAAGTTTGATAGTTTTAAATGTGTTTATTTCAGTTTTGTATCGAATACACACATAGTTGGTGAAACTGTCTGACAGTGGGAAGTATCTTGCTCTGCCACAGGTGATTGTTTACTTTGAAAGCTATTGATTTTGATAAATAAAGATTGTCTCAATGCTTCATGAACCCTCCTTTCTGGGATATATACATAGGTAAATTTAATCTATCAAACAAAATAAATGAAAAACATTATTTTCAAATTAAAAAAGAAACGGGAAAAAGATTTTTTTTAAATTTCCTCTGGCTATTTGCCTCCGAAATACTCTTAATGTAAATAAACAA
This sequence comes from Saccostrea echinata, assembly GCF_033153115.1. Classification (NCBI taxonomy): domain Eukaryota; kingdom Metazoa; phylum Mollusca; class Bivalvia; order Ostreida; family Ostreidae; genus Saccostrea; species Saccostrea echinata. Next base: position 14,738,408 of record NW_026889805.1, read on the forward strand.
TATCAGATTTAACATAAAGCGTTTTAAACTTAGTAAGAGAGATTCAGTTTAGTGAAGTCGATTTATATTGCAGTGAACCTTTCTGTAGGTTAGTGAAATTAGGCACCAATTCCTTAATTTAATGATAAATTCCATTATATCACCGACCGTTTTTTGGGGTCACCCTCGGTACAGTCACAGAGTACATTCCACTCCTTATGTTGCCTATTACATATAAACTATTCACTTTAATGACGACGGAAATGAAACAAAGGGTGTGCAGTCTGAGGTAACGAATCGTGTACAGTTATAGCAGTTCCTCAAACTAGAAGACTGTGTCTAGTGTCACATTATTCTAAATTTAATTAGTGCTTCCGAAACTTCTGACACAGCTACCAGATCTTATTTGTTTTAGATGAAAAGGACTGCGAAATCAAATTATTTAAACTCATTTCTTTTTTAAGGAAGGGGGTCAATGTTTGATGATGTCATGAATAAAAGGAGTAACCAAAAAATTGTTTGTTTTTTTCTCTCAATCCTTATCACCATTGTAAAACTCTCTGCCACCTGATGAAACTTGCTACTAGATTGTTGTCGTATCGTCTTGTACCGACAAAAACGTTCTCGATTTTATTTTTTCCGACGTCAATGTCTTTTACTTTGCGTAGTTACAATCATCAATGATTGGCTCGAATGAATTTTATCTCATTTTTAGTTCATTGATTGATATTATTCAGTGCATAGAATCTTCAAAACAGTAGTATATACAAATTAGAACGCGGATTTCAAATTAGCTATTATTATTAACTTTATAATAAAGTGTACTTTTACTCAACAAAAATTAAAGCATAGTGATACAAATATTAAAAGTGTGTTATTGCTGATATAAGAATGGAAAATGTGTTATTCAGGAGAAAGAGCAGAGCTCCATCATAAATCAATTTCTGTATAGCTAATACTTGGTACATAGGTGCCCCTGACATTACATATGTAATGTCGGATTTTACTTTATATTGATGTATAAATACATGTAAAAGCAGAGGAAATTCAAGCTAATTACATTCATGTACTTAAAATATTTTGTACTTTGCCAGAAAGACTCTGAAAGCGGTGTCTCGTGTTCTCTAAATTAGGTAACGAAGGGAAATGCTTTAATCAGTTTCGCAAATATGCACCAAAAACAATATGTATACGACCAGAATTTTATCTACTTTATCAAGAAAAGGAAATGACTATGAATACATCCAATTCTAGGGTTATCCTTGTATTACCTAAACAAGTAGACATCTAGCAGAAATTCATATGTGAGTTTATCTCTTTCTTTATCTACTTTCACATTTACAATATTACACTTTAAAAAAAATCAATTGTTGTTATTTTTGGCAAAGACAACTAATGTTTAATACATATTCTTTTTGATATATTTTATTATTATTCACCACAGAGTTTTACTAAATTGAACATGATCCTCAACGGAGAAAGGAGAAGGGGAAGTTAGAAAACAATTATTTACAGATCGTATGCACTGTTATTTTTTTTTTTTAAATACATGTAATTTTCTTAAAATCTGACTGGAACTGAAATGAAATCAATATTTAGAATAAGATATATATAAACTTTTTTTTCTAGTGTAAAATATTGATTTGTTGTTACAAGTTGGAAGAGTGATGCTAAATACATGTATATACACAAGTGGAACCTCAAAATAATGTTTACTTAGCATGATAACAAAATGCTTAATTGATAAACAGATATATGTTTATTTAATTAATTACAAAACACATGCAAACAGATGATTAAGTAAATACATCATATTTTACCTATGTGGACATATGGACATTTTATTTGAATTATTCTTAGTTAAAAAGAAAACAAAAAAACCCCACACCAAACAGACAAACAAACAAACAAAACAGACGTGCATAAATCAGAAAGGAAGTTCAATTAAGATTTAGAATAACCTCTGATCTTATTGCTTATTTAAAGTTAAGAGAGTACATGTATAGAATGTAAACATTGGCTGTGATTAGTTTTTAATAAATTTAGGAAAGAATGAGTTTCGATAGGAATACAAGAAATCAAACAAAACAGAAATTTTGGATTTCATTTTCATCCTTCAGATTTCAATCTGTGTTTGTTAGCGTTAATAATGGAAATAATGGAAAATGAAGGCATTGTAATACAGTACGGTCTCAGAAAGACGTCTTCCACCACAAAACGGAAATCTTTTAAAATCATTTTATTTTTATTTTTATTTTTATCAAACTTTAGAGAATCTTAATTGTATGTTATCTTACTTTATACGTTTTGTTTGTTTGTTTTTCTTTTAGTTTACATGTTTCAAATAAAATAGACATTCATTGATCAAAAATATCACCTTTTGTTAATATAAAAACCTAAAGTTGCTACAATTTGATGATTACGAAGAAAATATTCAAAAATATCTTAAAAAACATTTTCCATTGCAGCCCCCAAGTTATTTTTTTTTATTATGATCTTCAGTATCATAGAATGATTTTTCTTATTTCAAAAAACACGTAGATTATTTTTTTTTCTCAAATAACTTTCAGAAAGCATATTACAGAGTCGAGGGATGAAAATAAAACATGACAAATTTTTAAACTATAGTATATTGATTTTTATTTATCTTTCCTAATTGACATTGATAGTTTACATATCTAGTTTCATTTCATTTTCATAGATGCAGTACATTGAATGATGGAACATACAAGTAAGCATTAAACGACAAAACTGTTGAAGCAAAACCAAGAAGAAATATGGAAATGTTTACATAAAATATTACCAAACATTTAAGTCATGCATTCTAGCATTCTTAGCTATACACCTAATGCGACAAATATGAAGGTTTATCAGTAAGATCCTGGATCACCTAAACCTACCGGGGACATTCGTCATTTAGAGCAGGCAGGGCAAAATACTGGAGAGATAAAGCATAGGAACACGAGATTTATCTGATTATCTCTCGCGTAATAATTGGAATAAAACAATATCTACCGGCAATTAAACATTTCTAAAGTGTCGATTTTACTTTTATTTTATTGAGGAGTGGTATTACTAAATTTATGTACACTTCTTGTAATTTTGATTTCGACTAATTTTTAAAAAAAGTTGTTGTTTTTTTCTGAGTGAGCAAATTTTGAATATGTAAACTTGTTCACCGATTTTCCCCCCTGAAAAATAGCAAGCACAAAACAATTCATTGTCCCTGCAGTTCTAAACAAACTACAAGAGGGCCAATTTAAGATGCGTTAAAATGTTTACACGAGTAATATGTGAACCATCTTGCACGCACAGCAGGAAGAAATTTATGTGGGGGCTTCACCGGTGTATTTCACCACATCCCTGTGTGTACATCATAAAGCCAATCAGAATTCTGCATAACTGCCATTAACACGCGAGCGATGCGGAATTAAACATGGTATTGTTAATTGAAAGTAATGGAAAATTGTATTCTTGAATAGAGCTTTCATTAATTCTATTCTGCTGAACGCTGATTCGGCGCCAATAGCTCCCCATTCCGCGCGCGACTCGCCCTAAACTGCCCGTGAGTCGCCCGTTTTGGTGATGGGGCATTCGAGTCTAAAGGCTATTGAAGACGTTTGTTTCCTAGCGAGAGTGAGGTTTTTAAATGTTAGCTTTTTGGGTTTCCCTAGGCTGATACAATTAAAAACAATAACTTTAATAATAGGGTAACTTCCTGTCTTCAAACAAACCGTAATTACGAAGTCTGGAACTGCGTAGAAAAATTTAAGACATTTTATGAAATAGTTTTGAAACATAACGGGCATTATTTCACCTAATTGACGAAGTGATTGCATACAGTATAACAAAATAATGTTGGCAAACATACAAAGGAATTGTTGCACTATTATTATTTTTATTACCTTAGTGATATAAAACAACAATAAACATGAAAGAAATCTGCTTGTACTTAGACGGACAGGTAATCGCTGAGCGTAAATATGGTAAACAGAGGTCACATAGTCTTTACATGTAACAATGCCAGGATAGAAAAGCGAAAGAAATATACTAGTACTGAAGGGCCCATGGAAGTTCAAAATATGTACAGTTTTCCCTTTAAACAATTAAAGATCATAGGATACTCAAAATATTTCCTTGTAGCAATTTTTAAAACTGTTTTTACGGACTTTATTATTTCTAAAAACACATATTCATGTATCACGAAGTTTTTCTTTAAAGTCTTTATTATTCTTGTATTCTTCCTTTTCAAAATATTTGATATATGTATATAATTTCATATTATGTTGAAATTCATAAACATGAAAAAAAAAATGATCCTTATAGATTTTGTGGATATCGATGTATTTTATGCAATTATGATTAATTTACGTTTTAATATGATCACTTACTAGGAAAATCTGTCCTTTCCACAGGTACTTGTTTCTGCAAGAAATTTTTTACCCTATAATAGAATAATAACACAAGATACACGTACTTGTGTCTACATCTGAATTACATAGAGTCCGCCCCAGAATATGTCTTTTACGCTTTAAAAGAAAATGCACTGCCATACTGTTAATAACCATTCTCTTCTAGATAATTTATCTGCAAAACCATATATGTTATGTTTTTAAGTTTTATCCCCGTAACTAGCGTCCAAACTCTGCTCACCAACTGGAAAACTGTTTCACACCACAAAGTCATACATGTATGTACTGGTTTCGGGTAGAATATCTAGTTGGATTTTGGATTGGTTAAAATATCGTTTCCAAAATTGCATCGGAAAAATATATCAGTAATGTATTTGATTAAATCTTTATTTAGATCTTTATTTTGATTAAATCTTTATTATTTGAAAAATCTTTTTAAAAATATATTTATTAACTGTAGTATTTAAACATTAAAACTGAATTTTAAAACCCCCTGTTTTTAAAGGAGATGGGCGAACAAGGCGTACAAAATACATATAGCTTCAAATGTATAAAAGTTTTATTCAGTTTGTGAATTTAGTATTTAGAGTAAAAGTTGTTATCATTGAAAGATATGAAATTATGACAAACAAACCTCTCTGTGGAAAATTCTTTCAGAAAAAAATCATTCATTGATTTTAAAAAAATTGCGGTACTCTTGGGGTTCGAACCCGAGCAATAAATATCCTACGACACAAACACGCTTACCACTTTAAGCTATACCGTTCATTACAAATAACGGCATTTAAATCATGTTTCTGATATGCCCTTGACTAAATGGACGTCAAATATTTCTCGGAAACATACGAATGTTGTGTCATAAAATTGTATTTTTAAGGTATGGCGAGTCTTTTCTCCAAGTTTTTTGTTAACCGAAGAATGTATATTTTTACGCATACTTTGAATACAATCTTTAAAAAAAATGGGGCGAAAACCCACTCATATGGAAAAATCGTGTTTAAGTATCAAGAATTGATCATTTTTGCCCTCTCTGATGTTTGTATGATATTTCATAGACGAATAATTTTAATCTTTGTGTAACTATTGCGATTTGTGGAGATTTTACGGAAAGTACACATTGGTGTTAAAAGAAATATCAAAGAAAATTTTGTCATAATTGAGAATGTTTCACTTCTTATTTGTCGCACAATAGGCATTTTGCTCGCCTTTTCTCCCATCTTCCTTTGCTTTCTGCCTGAGACTAGTACATGAATGTAGCACTTGGTGGTTTCCAGTCGGCGAGCAGAGTTTGGACGCTGTGTAAGGAGATAAATGAAAATAAAGGCAGGCATTCTATAAATGATTTTGTAGATAAATTATAGAAGAGAGCTGTAATAAACAATTTGCCAGTGGGTTTTTTCTGAAAGTGTAAATGATTGTGATTCTGGGGAAGGGAGACTCTATGTAATTCAGAGTTAGATACCTTATCATTATGCTATGGGGTAGAAGTTTTTAACAGAAAGTAGTGCCTGTGGTCTTTTCATACAAAATATGTATTAAATATACTATATTTCACATACTAGTACACTGTACACTTCAGGTACAATAGTATTATCATAATAAATGCCAAATGATAAATGAATGCCTCCTACATATATCAGCGAACAGTGGACAACAGGAATCAATGAGTATATACCAATCAAAGCAAATTAAGCAGTATCTTTGCAGTGAAGATATAAACCTGTTTTGTTGAAAGACAAGGAGTGTTCGATAAGGACCATGTAAATATTGTTTATCTCTGAAAATGACAACCACTGTGAATTTATTTCATGCGATAAGAAGATCAAGAAAAGAAAGTGAAAAAGTCATTTTGAATATGCTAAAGAACATGGTCTCTTTAATTGAACATGAAAAGGTCACACAAAGGCAAACAATAGTGTACAATATTGATCCTGGGAAGAGCACCAAGTGTACTCAAAAATGTGCACAAAATCTCGAGCTTTAGGGAACGAGGGGATAATTGGGCAATGTACTTCTCTAGTTTCGTTTGGATTCTCTCCAGTTCGGAGTAAAACCTTGACGGAACTAGTAATTTACAAGAATTAAAAAAGATGATAAGTTTTACACGCCGATATCAACGCTGAAATGGCGCATGGTGGAGATACACAGTGTTGTAGGGTATACTTGGGGGGAACGTGTCAAAAAGTTAGATCTTCAATTTCAGTTGAAATTGTTCATCATACGGTTTATACCTGATATGATCATTGATTAAAAACGGTAATCATTCAGCAAAAAAATAGAATGATATGTACTGGTGAAAATATTGGTGAAGCACAATGAATTTGAAGTCTACTATAAATTTCGCTGCATGGCAGTATGAACTCAATTCAGAGAAAGATGGTATATTACTGAACATTGTTCATGAAAGCATATAAGAAAGTTCCGCTATCATGACACCATCCCCCGTGATTTATCATCCTGTTTATCTGGCCTGAGTACCACCGTCTTATTGGAATAATCAGTAGATTCTACGGGTTAATCAATCCGACATGGTTGACAGCCAGCAAAATCTAACTCGGGATTTGCGAGAATATTTACTACTGCTCCACGGACATTCTCTAACGTAAATACAGCTTCTGAAAAAAAGTAATAGAGTAAACTTTTCCAATGTATTATTTCTTGGAAAAAAAAATCTAAGTGCTTCTTATTTTCCTAGTATCACGTGACTTAATTGCCAATTGGCGCGGAATGTCATCACTTAAACGTGAGTTAATGCGCTCGTACAGTGTTGTGTTACCTCTTTAATGTAAATCATTTGCTTAAGTTTATTCTAGAGGCCTCAATGAAGCTGCGACCGCCCAAGTACCTTCCTCTTATTTCTCTAGACATTCGATACCTTCAGACAGAGTGTCGCCAGCTATGTCTTTTTGTAAAAACGCTTCTACGGAAGAAAACAAACTCAGGGGGGAGTTTCTATGTTTATGGAAACATCACTCATTTGCAGTTTAATATAGGAAATTACTGAACGAGGGAGATAGACATAAAACGATAACGAGTCCAGCATTTACAATGAAGACATAGGGGTTGTGAGTGCCATTTTGTATACGTTATCAAAGACATATTCCTTGTTCCGCCTGAAATCTCGTTCATTCTCGTGTCATTTCGTGACAATGCTAGATATCCTTTGACCTACTGCAAATGAATCTTGGGCGAGAATATTTTAAAAGCATCAACATAAATAACCATTTCTTTTAGCTATTTTAAGATATGTCCCGATCTATGCAGCAAAGTGCATATTCTTCTCCGCAATCGTTTCATTATGCTGCAGACATGGGCGACCAAAGCGATCACAAGAAGCCAATTGTCTTTATACTATTAGACAGTCATGATTTGCTGCCCGAAAATTGCAGTGATCACAAATGTGATATCAAATGTGAAGACTACATTTTTCAGATATCATTATTATTTTATTTTTTTAATATATAATTATTCTTTCACCGTTTTATCAATTTCGTGTTTAAAACGTTTCCACTGTGTTAGTATAAAATAAAACAAAAACAAAATCCTAAAAGAAATATATACACCATAGAATTTTTTTTTTTCAAAAATCATTTGAAGACCATAGAAATTCATGAACACTAGAAACTGTAACTTGGGAGAAAATTTGGCATGTAAAAAACACATGGCTTTTTATGATTCGGGGGGCGAAAAAGGACAAGGTGGTAGTGCGCATTAATTCGTTTTATTGGTAATAAAATCTACCTCCAGCGCTGAACAACTTTTTCTTTCTTCCGAACATCAAATTAGTGCACGGAAAAATAGAATAAGACTACGAGGGACCCTTTAACCTTCCTTCAGTGATAGATCTACGTGAATTCATTTGGAGAATATGAATACATTTTTTGGTTATTTACACCCAACCGTAAATTTAAAGATCAACAATTTGATACGTGACAAAAAAGCACAATCTATAAAGTAATTCGGAATATCCTTATGGTCATGTTTTTGTAGCTGCAGATCTGAAGCTTGCTGGTCAGAAAAAATCGGAATGGACGACCAGAGATCGTCTATTTCAATTTTTTCAGACCAGCAAACTACAACTACAAAAAAATTTATTAATAAATGTGTAATAAATATATACATGCGATACATTTTAGTACTGGGATATTGTAAATGAATTTTAGATTGTATTCCTTTTGAAGCTTGCTTCAAACCAAATTGCATTTAAACTCAATTTACCGACAATTTTCTATCTGGTCAATTGAAAAAAAGTTTCTGGATAAAAGTCATTCTTTTGTTTTAGCTTGTATGAAAATGACCAGGGTGGTTGTACAGGATAGGTACAATACTGACATTTTAATATCCTCTTGAGATTAACTAGAGCATATCCAACCAACACTTACTGATAAGTAAAGCGTGGCAGAACTCAAGGGTGGGGGACTTAGATGTAATGTATGGAATGATTCAGTTTTGCTTTCTTTTGGTTTTGTATATATATATATATATATATATATATATATATATATATATATATATATATATATATATGTATATATATATATATATATATATATATATATATATATATATATATATATATATATATATATATATATATATATATATAATTTATTGGGTTCCATATTCACATACTTTCTTGTATGGAAATGTATTATCAAATCTTTCTCACAATAAAGGGTCGGACAATTAAATTCTAAATCATGGATGTAATCGGGTGTCACGTTATGTTTTATCCATATCTCAATCATTGTTATCTGCGAGACAACGCTCTTTAACGTGTCTTACATAACTCAGCCTGCCACCAATGACGATGACATGGAGCGCTCGCAGGCACGCGACAGTGACTTCCTTAGGTGATTTCTTATCGTATCTGTGATTGGACAGTGAGTTATGGTCTCATGGGCAGTTCCGGTCATTTTTTTCCATTAATTACTTGCTTTACGACCAATTTAATTTGTTGTCCGTTACAAATTTTTGTTCTGTTTTTAATCTTTCAAGAATCACTTGAAGTGTCCAGAAGAAATAAGAAACATGGCATGTGTTCCTTGAAGATACCCGTATGTATAAAGTATAATACATTAAAATATAAATTTAAAAAATAAGTACACTCTTATTTATACTCTTGTAAGATAAAGGGTAAAATTTTTAAAATTAAATTTAATATACTTTTATAACATTAGAGCGGACACTTAAATTCCGAAGTAATTGCTGAGTAAAAGTTAAGGACTTTTGTGATAATTAGTAAAAGTAAGATTTTAAAACACGTGCAACATTTTTGGTGTTCTAATTTGGCGTTTATGGTCTCAAGATACTTACCTTTTTTACGGATATATTGTCTTATCACGCAGTTGAGTTGTAACTAGACTTCTTTTTCTAAGGGCGGTTTTTATTCTTTTTTGAACCATTATATCAGTGTTACTGGGATTATCCTTTTGCTATATGTAGCTTGCCATCCTCAAAGAAATGAAGCAAGACTTTAATGATAATCCATGTTAATTTGTGATTAAACTTTCTCCTGTATTTTTTGTATTCTTTAGATCTATTACTCCCCCCCCCCCCTAAATAAATTGATAAATGTAATTAAAAAAAAATTCATGAATTTGTCTTATACTGTTTTATTAACTTGACGAATATGAAGACGGTGGAAAAATACTTTTACAGAAGAGTTGCCGAAAATATTTAATATGTTGAAGTCATGAAATGTATTTTTTTTTTTACTCAATATAATCCATTTATACGGGTACCTTTACAACTGAAGAAATATCATACATCTTATTATTACTATCATTATTATTATTATCATCATCATCATCGTCGTCGTCATCAAATAAAAACAATTTACTTGTTTGAAAAAATGTATGCATGCATGCTGAGAGGCTTGTGCAAGGCTTTTCACATTTCGTCGAAAACGTTTAGGAAATCTGTATATGCAATTAATTTTACAACATTAATTGTCTTGTCTGAATATATACAATATTAAAATTAGAATTAACATCAATAAATACATACTTAAAGTAAATTTCACCGCTGTATTCGTATTTGTTAGTCCTTCAATTTTTCTTCTCTGGAAAAATTACAGTAAACTCGCATTCCATTAAAAATTTAAAATCATATTACATTTTGTGAATGTGGTGAAGTCAGTTTTTCTGATTACTGTTAGAGGTATGTAAAGTGTAGTTGTCATATCGATGATATCCAATATAGAAGTTTATGAGATATACATGTTAATTAATGATATTACATTTATGCATAGTTTGTAAACCTTATGTTTAATCAATATTAAGAAATGAAAATAAGATACTCATAAAACGTGATTAAAAGAAAAAAGAAGCTTTACTGATAATGTGATTACAGTTGTTGAATGAAGCATTATGCCATTTTCTTTATACCTGTAATATACCTATCATAACTGCCTGAAGAGCCAAACATGGACAATTCCTTGGATGAACTGTTTTACAGAAACAAAAGTTATAACAAAGACTCTTTGTTAATTTAATAATCCTGGCTACCCAAAAAATAATTTTGCGAAAAGTGCAATTATTATCTTATTTTAACCTATTCAAAAAATGTAAAGAAAAAATAGACTTAGTAAATAAATATTTGTCAACCATTTCTTTTATCAAATGCTCTTATCTGATTTATGTTTACTTGTTAATCATGATAGTTCTAAACGTTTTTTTAAAGAGTTAATCAAGAACAAAATCTTAAAATGGTAAAAGAAAGTAACCCAGTTATACTTTTGGGAGACGATTTTGTGACATAATATTATCAGCTTTTTAAGGATAACATTCTTTTATATTATAAGTTGCTACTGTATATATAGCATCTAGTAGGCGGTGTTAGTATAAATAATATATTTTGGCGGTACCAAGATTAGCGGAAAATAATTTATGTAGATTCGAAAAAAGTCATTCAATTTCTTGTCCAATGAAATTGGAGTTATATGTCACGTGGTATGAGATTTTGAGGAGTGTTTGAATAGCACTAGGAATCACTTCTAGCCGTCTTCAGAAGAAGAGACGTATACTTGATAAAAATGTAATTTTAATCATATGCTCAGTTTTTGCTTCAAATTTTCATATTCATTATTTTATTGTATATTATAGGGCGACTTTTTTTTTCTTTTTACAAAAGTTATTTTATTTAAAGTTTCATCTTAGCAAACTATGCAAGTCAAATCAGTAATACAGTTAGCATGTTATGTGTTACTCAAATATATAGAAGATGGGCGAACAAGCCAAAAAAAAAAAAAATGCCTATACGTCGAAAAATTAGATAGTGAAAAATTAAATCTCAAGTATAACACAATTTTCTTGATATTTCACTTATTATTAATGTGAACTTTATGTAAAAATTTTCACAATTTGCAATAATCTCACGTGTATATGTGAAAATTATTCGTCATTGAAATAGCTAGTATGCACACACCAGAAAGGACAAAAATGATTATTTCTTCATACTATAACACAATTTTTCTATACAAGGGTCTTCGCTCCATTTTTTCAAAATATGTTAAAAAATATACATTTTTACTTAACAAAAATATATCCCTAACAAAAAAATACTATAGAAAACTATATTTAGCTTTACTTCAATATAGTATCAAAGTTTTTTATAAAAGTAAATCAAATATTTTTACTATGATTTTAAAATTGTCATATTTCATTTTCCCCAAGTTCTACATTTATTTTTTATATTTCAGGGTAATTTTACTCTTATAGTCAAATATATTTTCTAAAATTTATTGGTGTGTAATAACAGAAATATTAAGGCCCTTAATCTCAAAAAAGTTCTGAAGTTTCATAGTAACGAAATCAAAGTATCAGAGTATTTACTTTAGTTACTATCGTAAACTATGGTTAACTTTTGTTAACTATTATCAACTATAGTCAATTCTTGTTAGGGATATGGAGCAAGAACCGAATCAGCCTTAAAGTAGACTTTTATGACACAAAATTTGTATCTTTCCAAGAAATAGTCGAAATCCAGTTATTCAAGGGTCATATAACAAACAATGTCATTTGCTGTTACAAGTTGTGTGGTGCAGTGGTTAGCGTGTCACTCTAGAAGAAAGAAAACACCTGATACCCAGCAGGATATTTTAAACCCTTGGGTTCAAATCCCAGTAAATCCGAAATTTATGACACAAAATTTGTATCTCTCCAAGAAATAGTCGAAGTCCAGTTATTGAATGGTGAAAAATTTAGGATTTTCACCATAGAATAAATTTTGCCGAGAGAATTTTTCAGCAGAAAAGATTTGTTTGTCATGACTTCATACACTACAATAATTAGAACTTTGCTGTATATTTTTAATTCACAAATTGAATTTATTTTTTTATATATTTGAGGCTATAAGCATTTTTCACACCTTATTTGCCCATCTTCTTTGTATGTTTTATGATATTTATTGAATTTGTTAACTTCTGACCCCCTTTTACATGCTTCCTGGCTAGTCAGCAAATACTTTGCGTGTTCTTTTGTAAGAAAAGAGAAAACGGCTTTGACTTATAAGTGTAATTTAGTTCTTTTCAAACTAGTCACATGCAAGCACATTCATACAATATTCATAGAAATATTTGCTATTTTACTGTACTTATTGCATATTGATGTGGTGTAGAACAATAGACGAAGTTCCTTAACTGGCGTTAAATACATTTTTTTTGAGATTGATAAACCTTTTAACCGAGATAACTTTAAAGAATATATCTATTATTAATGTAAAGTATTATATTATTTTCTAGTTTACCTGCATCTCCAAGTATTGCTCATGATATGCATATCTTCCAGATACTGTTAAACGTTCAACGTGTGAATAGGACAAATGCATTTCAATAGTAACTAAATTAATTTCCAATATGATCACTTTTACAACATTTACATATTCAATTGTTTTTATCACAAGGATCTTACAGATATGTTATTTCTAAACATTATTTAGGATTATTCCAATGATAATTCCATTTCTTCAATCATATATATTGAAATAATACAAACATGCAAAACAAGGATATGTATAGCACCAAAAAAAGAATCTTCAAGATAAATTCAATTAAATGTAGAATTTTTTTTTCATTTTTGATAATAAAACATTAGAAAAAGTCCTCTCATATTTAACTATGTTGAAGATTGTACATTATAAGACTATGTTTACTTTAAATACATGTATATATAATTATATAGTCTTTTAATACAAAAAATAATCCTAACGTTTACGTTCACCAAAAAAAAATATTCTTTTGTAGTTCTTCATATCTTACATTTTTAGACACATATGATATTTTTTTTTAAAAACTTTTACTGTGAACATTTTTATTTAAGTTATTTCCCTTGTATCATGAGGCCTATTTTTCTTGCCCTATATTTCATAGAAGAGTTCAAACAAGAAATGAATCTTTGTGCAAAACTCGTGATTTACTACATGTTGCAATGGTATTGCAAAAAGAGAGTGGGACATCTTTTGAATACAATTAAGTAACTTTATTTAATTTCAATGCTCAGTGACATTCTTAAAAGTTCCGTAAACAAATAACACCTTTTAGTGCAATGAATAGTGCCCTTCATGTTTACTACACTGAATGCCCCGGCTTCTTGAGATTCATTATTCCCTGAAAAATTCTTATTGAAGCGTTAGATTCATATCCATAAATATTTTAATTTTGGTTTAAGCCTCTTAAATCTCCTCTCTTTTATTTTGACATATTAATAAATATACATTGTGTCCGGCAGTGTTTTAACATAAAAACAAATTTACAATTTAGTCTCCTAATGCAGTCACAATCAAGCATCCCGTCGCTTCGATATCTTTAAGCATTATTTATATTTCTAAGGCCATGTAATTCTGTGTTGGTCATTAGGTTACAGGAAAATAAATCCCATTAATACATTTAGCAGACTATGGCTACTGTAGATTTCATTTCCTGTATGTCTCATTCAGAGATAAAAGGAACAATTATTGCACAATATCATGTTGTTTTGTGACAATAGTAACGTGTGTTTTTGCAACTGAAACAGGCAAGTTGCCCTGTTTCATGTCAAACGATAGCATTGCCACAACCCTTTTTTCGCACGTTTAGTAGAAAGCGAAATCATACAAACACCACATGCACAATCACTGTCTCAATATGATATACGAGTGACATATTATTCATATTTATATATTAAATACCTATTTTCTCCTCAGCGATGTTTACAAAGCATTAATTTATGAATATTGGATCTTGATCTGTTATTCAAAGAAGAAATAATTGCAATTCATTGACATGAGGGCAGTTAAAAGACCCCTGAGGAAGATGTCAACACTTTATTTTCTCATTTCTTTATATACAGCATTTAGTACTTTGATGGACCACGTGTTTCATCCTTGAAACAGTATAGTACCTCACAGTGCCAAGTTACAAACTGCTTATACCTTACTTTTCATTTTCATATAGGAACACTTTAATCACCTATATACAAATTTTACCTACAGAAGCAATGTCATTTCATCGACCTGAATCCTCTGGGGAACTCTTTCGTGCGGAGGAAGAAATGATGATGAATACTTCAAATCTCTGCGGAGGTCCTCTCATCGCCAGAGCTGGCCAGTAGGGTACGTATAATAGCGAGATTGACTGGTGTCTGCAGTTCGTCAGCCAATTAACTCCGCAAACTATCTGACGCTTATGGGGGATTTTACTTCACCCCTCCACTGCTCATCATAAAAAATGTTGGTTATGGATTAACGAAAATTATACAAAGAAAACAATAGTTTTACTTCTCGATGCACTTTTCATTTTCTATCATTTTGATTTTTAAATAGAAAAATCAGCTTTGATTTGTTTTCTTTGAATGGTTAATTCTAAATTAGGATTATTTTTAAGAGTTTATTTCTTTGAAATGATTAAATATAGAATTATAGAATTTTTCTGACATATCTTAAACTACATGTAGGTGAAGTTAGGTGGATTAAGTTTTGATGCTATTTCTGTTGGAGTCCACCTTTTCACCTCTCTGTCGTGGCGTGACAGCAACCATTTAGCAAAGAAACTTAAATTGAAATAAAATTTTAAAATAAAAGAACATTTTTTTGTAAAGTGTACTTTTAATTAGCATTAAGTGATATATATAAAATTTATTATATATATTTCAAAATGGATAAAAGCCAGGCTTAACAATACTTACATGAATAGCACTCTTTCACTTTTTTTTAAATAATGTTTTCATTCAGAAACGAAAAGATTAAAAAAAAAGTCTTTCAATTTCCAGATGGCCTTGTCCTGAGTTAATGAGCAAAGTTTCAATACAGACACAAGCAACTTTCAAATTACTATCCGCATCAGACCTTTTCTGCAAAAGAGAGCAAGGAAAGTAGGCCAAGTGGGACACCCCCCCCCCCCCCAAAAAAAAACTCTCACATTTACAGTTTATTTTCAGAAAATAATTTTTGTGTTTATTGATGTAAATAATAGTGAACAACAGCAGTATTTATTTATTGTTTGTTTTTATTTTTGTATTGTTTGTTATTAAGATTACACATTATGGTGATAGAATACTCTAACTTACAAGCTTTCAATATACAGTGTAATTTACCCTCACCCATGCACCAACCCCCACGATTTTTTTCCCTATCTTTGATATATTAACATTTACAAATATTAAATGTTTTAGTAAAATTTATTTTAAACTAAAAATATAAATAAAAAAATTATAATTGTATTCTAGGAATTGTTAATACTGTGCTTTCCTTTGCAATTTGTATAGCTGCTAATAATATCCTTCTTCCTGTCTCACATAACTTTAGGCACCGACTTCTGATTTCATTTCAAGAGAAGTGGCTCTAAAGACAACAACAAATACAAACGACCATCGGAGCCTTTGATTGGTAAATAAAATGCATTGTATCTTGATTTATAATGAATAGCAAAATATCATTTTAATCATAAATCTATGTTTTAATTACAACCAATTGTTTTAAAGAAAACGTTTGATGTATCTTTCAGATGGTGTTAAAAAAAATTAACCTTATATTCTTTTTCTCGACTAGTGTATTAAAAATTATTTACCACGTTCACTGCAAATTATGCTGGAAAGGCTTAAATATTTTCTTTTACCAATCAAAATTAAGTGAGAATGAAGTGAGACTGTGTTCTATTTCAGAAATTTCTTTTCACATTTAAAGTTACTGATGCATTTTATCCGGAAAAAATAATTTCACAAAGAATGGTCAGATTCAAGAAAATTCATCAGTTTTGGTTAGATGTCTTCTTAGCTTAAAACATTCATACCTATAAGAATAAATCAAATTAAAGCATATAATGTAGTTTTAAAAAAAAATGCATGGATTGTCTTTCAAAAATGTTTGATTTTATATGAATGAAAAATTATTACAATTCAATGCAAACCTACCGAATTAATTTAAAGCAAATAGCCTTTTCGATGTCAAAACGAAAATGAGTGTCGTCATTCTTTCTTTTTTTTTTTTTTAGAGAACGTCTTTTAAGATTTGCTTTTAATTCCTAAAACTTACTACCATGAGATGCTCTTTAGTTTTATATTAAAAAAACGACTTGTAAACCGCAAAGAAGAAAGAGAATCTTTGTTTGAAATTGTAAATAAAAAGAAGAAAATAGGAAGAACTGATTTTTTTTGTTATTAGTGAAAGCACTGTTGGGTTTTTATATTGGTTTCCGGTGTGGCGTCAGGAAACCCCTGCCTATGCGGCAGCCGCCTCATTAACCGCCGTCAAGGTCACAGTCACGCTTCAAAGGTCGTCACAATTAACTCATGGATCTGCTTTCAATCAAAATATAAATAATGTTGCATGGAACATAAACATGTCTGATTATCTTGTTAGGAGTAACGTGATATAGACTCATTAACCAATTCCCGATAATCCAACCCTACATCGTTTTAGGAATTACGGTCCTGGAACTTTACTATGATAGTAGACTCCTCAACCCAAACTTCCTGCTAAATTCTAGCTTGAGTACCTTATACCTTCTTCAGTTACTTCTTGTAAATGCATCTACAAAAGAGATGATGTGGCAGTCACAGAAATAGCCAAATTTTCATTAATTAAAGTTTCTCTAAATGTTAATTAAAGTTTTTAAAACTCTTCAGCTTTCGAAGAAAAATTATAATACTAGTAATGACTTTTTTAAAGAAATGGATAGGGACAACTGAATAAAGATTAAAATCTTTTTTAAATCTGATATTTTATTGTTTGTGGAATATCTCCTCCTGTTATGTTCATAGAACAAAGTATGATACATGAATACAACACAAATACAATAAACATCAATGGAAATCAGTGATCAAGGATGTCCACGATAAATACGGTGCATGTTTAAAAAAATATATTAAGCGTTTTGTCAGATTAGCTTATTAGTCAGCTTCGACGAATGTCTACAATGTAAAATATGTTTGCTTACCATCTGGCATATCTTTCACAATTATAATGTGACAGAAGCTGTTTGTATTTGACAAAATTTTCTCGCGTTTATTCGATCATAGATCATTTAAAAAACATATCCTGCTATACTTATATATATATATATATATATATATATATATATATATATATATATATATATATATATATATATATATATATATATATATAGTTCAGACTGACTTTATTATATTAGCTGGATAGGATACATGTGGCTAGAAGTTCGTTATAGTCTCTGAATTCTCTAAATTCTAAACCTTTAACGTAACAAATATTAAATTATTCTAAAAGTATAAACAGAAAAAACAAACTGGTGATTTGAATTTATTTAAAAAATTGGGGGAAATGTAATTTTCAGTCTTTATATAAGTGTCAGAGAGTTTTCACGGTCAGACTGGTAGTTTCTCTTGCAAAAAAGTAAAACGAGGACACGAGGATAAGAGGTTAAGAGTGGTGGTCCTATTTATGGCAAGCTTGTATTTGTCCTAATGCATCATTAAAATAAAAGTTTCCTTGAAATTTACAAAAATAATTATTTTTCAATGCAAAATTTGTACATAACATTTGTCAGTTTCGTGAAGGACATTTGCTTGTTAAAAAAAAGAGTGGATTGTTTCAGGAATTACTTAAATTGAATGTACAAGAATTTCAGTTAAAAGGGTGTATGACAGTTTGATAGTCCTTTTAATTATTTGTAAAATGATTAAAGGAATCACCATTTTGTTAAATAATACATATACAGTCAAGTTAAAGTGAACATTATAAAAAATTAAAAACGAACTGATTTTCTCAGTAATTTGGATATGAAAAAAAAACTTAAGACCAAATAAAGGTTTTGAATTATATCGAATTTTCCCCTATGTAACATTCACTGTAGAATGATAGATGAAGTAAAAATAATCCGGATATACTCTCCGTTGTTTTTATTTTTCAGTAGCGAGCAAACTCCATTGTTCTGAGGAAAATGCGGTTACGAGAGAGTTGCTGTGCCAGAGGTCCGCATTGACGTCAAACATTTTAAAAATAGATGATATTCAACTTCCTGTAATTAAAAGACTGGAATGCTTTTTGTTGATTGAAATACTTTTGTTTTTTAATTGCCAACTTTTAGCATAAGATTTTATTTATATACCTGTAAAAATTGGGGGAAGGGGGGGGGGGGGAGGTCGAAATTAAAATGATTTGATGCCGATGAAAATACAAGATAAATTTTAGATTTACTAAAATTTGAATTTCAAGTTAATTTTCAGACTTTTGTCAATCATTATTTATAATTACGTGTAAACGTATTCATAAAAAGTAGTTCCCCGTCGGAAATTAAATTTTCTCACAGGATTTCTGAAACGAAAATTCAGTATTAAGTATAGATACAGTTATATTAGCATAGAAATCAAACAGTTTATAAAATCTGTCATCCCTAATGTCTTGTGTTCAAAAGAAACTTTGAAATGAAGTGTAAACTAACAGCGTGTAAATCCAACCTTACAAAGGCGGGTGATGAAGCCCTAATGGCCGGCAAATACCGTCCAGATAAACACAGCCAGGGTCTCAAACAGTTTCAAAGGCCTCCCCCTTCCCTTCTAATCCAATAATTTGTACAGCAGGATAATTAAAGCGCTTAGACGAATTGTAGCCTTTCATCACTATATTAACTAAATTTGAAATAAACCGGATAAATCGAAGTTTCATGGCTCAGCTATAAATCCTTGTCTTTGCAAACGGACCGGCTTATCGTTGAAGATTAGATAGAGATAACGAATGGGTCAAATCAAGAAATTTTCTATGTTTTCTTGCACAAGTGATTTTTTTTTCCTTTTTCATCTGTATGATATCTAGGCATGGGTCAAATCATTTTTTTCGCTTGAGCCACATATATTTAAATACTAGTGAAAGTTTACTTTATTCTCTGACAAAATGGGACAGTTTTTTTGTTTTTTGGTCTTAAATGTTTATTTAGATGTACTTAAGTATCTTTGAAAAGGAAGACAGAAAACCTGTAATAAGATACTTTAAATCAATTTCCATTCAATGGTGAAATGATGTTAACTTTCGTCATCTTCTACTTGATCCTCCTCTAAAATCTGTAACAGTAAGTGTTTCCGTCAGCTTCGTTTTCAAACATTTCGTTCGTCGTCTTTTTGAAGTTCTTGAAAATGAGGCGCTATCGATGGTAGCACTGACAGATTTGTTCCATCTTCTCACCGATGTCATTATCGCTCTGGACAGGGGCGATAACTGCGAGATTACCTAGGCAAGCTGGGTCTTTGTCGTGATAGAGAGAGGGACCCCGCAAAGATACAAATCGCTTGATATCGGACTTCAAAAGAAATCATTTGTTTTACAAGATAATCGAAGAGAAGGTGACGACTTTTAAAAAGTCTGATTTACAGATTCTTTTGATTTATTTAATTAGGTTAAATTGAGTAGTTCAAACTGTTCAAATTTTATTCCATGGGATGCAAACATCTACTAGTACATCTTTTGGTCACACGTTATATGCTAACAAATTCCGCTAACAAACGCTAACCAAAAAACATTCCTGTTTTCAAATAAATATCATATAATACTTACATGTATAAAATCAAGGGATGTAATATAATCAGTATTCACCAACAATACTAACGAGTAACGTGTGTATAAAGTTCATAATAAATTTATCATATTTCATTAATTTGATTTTAAGATACTCTTTATAAAAAGTTACCCAGAACTGCTTCATTTTCATTCTAAATTAAACTCCACGTGAAAGTTAAACTGTGTGTCACAGGAATGTTAAAAATAATTGTACAAGTTGCTTCTCTTATCATATAATGGGATGAACTTTTTGCAACATTTCTAAAATTTCCATGCGCAAAGATAAAGCACGTGCAGTAGATCTTTATCAGATGTATCCTTCAATGTGGATCAAACGGGACATATCGATTTTTGACATTAGCATGTATTATATCCTATATCTATTAAGAGACTTTTTTTTACTTTCAGATAACTTCATTTTATACATGTAAATGTTTCCATTTGAATACTTTATAATAATAATAATTTTGATTAAAATTCTATATATTTGTTTCGCTCACATCTGAAGATTGTCAACTTTTAATTATGTTGCAAAAGAGTACTAAATAACCAAATACAACAAGTAAAAGCTTGCTACAAAAGAAACATATACATATCATTAATTTGGAGTTCTCAAAAACTTTGATATGAAAATAAATGTTAGGAAAGTGTGGATGAACAAATCAAAATTGTCTGAAGTCATCAAATAAAAAGTGTGAAGTTAAGATGCATATTCAAAATGTCAAGCTAATTGAAATCTCCCATTACATTAAGAGTTATCAAATGCAAAAATAATGTTGCAAAAAATGAGCACACAGATGCGATAAAATTCACAGAAATAATGCATGTAAAAAAGAATAAAATTTATTTTATTGTTCTACACAAAAAAGTATCATAAAAATCTTCTTCGAGCACCACCCTAGAGGTCACATGACCAGGTGTCATGCAGGAAACTGATTTATTTCCCCATGACGCTAGAGTTCACAACGACGAGTAATTTGATGTCGTGTGGCTCACTATCGATGGAATGACACAAGAATTTTCAGCTCCGCATTCGAATGCAGATGCTCCGATCTGATTAGCTTGCATACGTCATTCTTAATACAAATATCTATAAAAATCCAAGTTTTCAACATTTTATGAATAATTTTTTTCTCAAGGCGTGGAAAATTAACTAAAATTATCTGAATGTAGATGTGTATCTAAAGCAGCGCGTACAGTTTTATCTTCTTGTAAAGTTTGTAATGATTAATGTCAGCGATAAAAAAACACCAATGTGCGACTTCAACGTTGGCGGACAAAATGACATAAATATACACTGACATTTCAAATCAAATTTATATATAAAAAAGAAGGGAAAAAAGACTTGGATGTAGGATGCCATGCAATTGAATTTGTTGAACAATACGTCATGATTTTACTAGAAAACTGAAGGGGGGTCAGTATATGTGTATGTAAGTTGTATATTACCTAAAAAAAAAAATTAAAAAAAAAAAAAAAAAATAGATACACAGTTATTACTGATGGGTTTTACTTTTGTTTAATTTTAAACTTTTCATTTTTACATAGTAAAATGATTGTGTAAATCATGGACGAAATTACTGAAGTTGTACAGATTTAGATAACATTCATTCGTTTAGCCGCTGTTTACTCATGCTGTTGCATAACACAGCCATAATCTTCAACATGACAGACAATTCTGTCGAGGATGGAAAAACATCGGAAAAAACAAGTTAATACTGATAACAATCCAGAGATACTCAAGGAAAGAATTATCTGAATAAGAACATATACTATTCTGCAAATTAAACATAACTTAATATGTTACTCGTAAGCGGGTGTAAATCCTTTGAATATGTATTTTCAGAGAAAGTAAATTCATACACAAATGGTATATTAAATCACATGTATTTTTATTTTTCTTAATTTGGAAAAGTCCACTTCACATTTACCCCCCCCCCCCCTCTAGTAATAATGTGCGCCCATACGTACATTACTGCAACTGTCAACTTATGTTTTGCTCGATGATTTTAAAACCTATGTTGAACTTAACATATATATTAACATATAATGACGAAAGGGCCGTGTCAATTTTTATTTTAGATATTATAAAAAATTTTACTGTCTTGGCTTTCCCAAACCATTCAAAATGCAGAGCAATATATCTATACTTATAAATTAATAAATGTTGCAAATAAATTCCGAAACGGGTGCACCAGAGTTCTTACTTAACTCCTCTAAGAATACACTAGATACAAGATGATTTCCGTAAACTATATTTAGATTTCACTTGCATAGAAAGTATCGTACATTAAATAAAAAGTCTACTTTCATTTTCTTTAAACAGCCATGAAATAGCAAAAACGTGAGTACGGTGGCGGTTCCGGTTGGCGGATCTAAGTTACTGACAATTTTTAATGAAACTGACAACAAGCAATCGTTTATTTATTTCATAAAACGTCATCACTGAATTATTTAATCAAAACTTGATTTAAATGATATAAAAGAAATAAGTTGTGATAACCGATTAAGAAGGGAAATGTGCAAATTATTTTCGTCATTCACCGATCTTAATATTGACGGAAGTTTCGAGAACATTATATAGCATCGAGCCCGATGTTAAAAAGAAAAACGAGGCGAGCTGCATGAACATAAAAAAAGCTTTTGTGTGAATGGTTATTGAAATAATGGTAAATCATTGATAACATTATAATTTGTGAATATATTTATATATCGAAAGATTATTAGTAGGTTTTCCTAATAAATTTATCGGTAAAATTAGTATATTCCTCACTGAGAGCATCGTGGCAACGAACCCTAAGTACAATTTGAACTTCGTAATAAACCTGCTTACATGAACAGAGAAAATTAATTAATAAGGTATTGTTCAAATACAATTAAAGCTGTAAAATTTTGTGCTTTCATCAATACATTACATTTTTTTTACATACAGTCTTTTGTATCAAATACTCGTCCTATTCATAGGGCGTTAAAAGCTGCTAATTTTTACCCCCCCCCCCCCAAATCAATTAATCAATAAAATATGCATATTTGCTGCTTTTATCCTTGACGAAAATGAAATAAGAGCACCTGAAGTACAATATCCATAACATAGTATAACACGTTTCACAATAAACGTCAATAAATGAAATTGTTATTTTTTAAGTTTTTACAAAGGGGGGAGGGGGGGGGGGAGACCTACATCTACTTCATCCGGGATTTTGAACGAAGTATTTCTTCCTGCTATAAGCCTGTAGGCTGTCAGTAGAAACTACAATATATATTATTGGAATTTTTCTGTCGGTAGTGGCATAAATTCATTTCATCTACATGTAGTTTATTACATGTCTATACTTGAAAAAAAAAAGAAATGTTGGACAATTCTTCTCGTTAACAAGGTATATCTCATCCGACGAACCCACTAGCTCCACTATTCTAAGAAAATCTGGAAATGAGAGTTTTGGCCTAGTTTTACAGTGAGTGTTGTTCTATCAATGCAATTTAATATGCATCAGTACACATACGGTATCTGACGGTATACTTACATAGAATTCAGTACCCTGCATTCTAAGTGTATTGTCTTTTGTCATGTTGTAAATTTTGAATTTGTTATCCACTGATGAAATTGATACAATTTTTTTCATTTGTGATTAAAATCATACAGAGGTATAATTTGTATACTATATGCTTATCCTAAATTATATCGTATGTGGTTACTACAAAGATAGTTAGCATGTACTACTATATATTTCCAAAAGTATTGTCCTGTGTTCACTTTTCAATTTTACTTATAGATTACTTGAAATTAAGCCTCAAATGAAATTTACTGATCAAACTTTGTCTTTTGTCTGCCCTTTTCCGTCCGCCGGTCTGTCTGTTAATAGCCATTCTCTGTAACCACTTAAACTTTTGTGGCACGCATAGTCACAGATTTTTTTCAAATTTGGCTAGAATTTACCACCTCATAAACTACTCCAAAAAATATTGTTAGATCATATGAATGTTGAGTAGTTACCATGGAAACGGTGTCTAAAGTTGATTTTTTCTGAAAAAATGCAATTTTTGGGAATGGCAATCAATGAAATGCGGCTACTTCAATCCATGTTACTCACAGAAATAAAAAGTATGACATCTGATTTTAAAAGGTATTTAAAAACATTGTTGGTATTCAGTCTATAAATATAAGAAATCTATGATTAAAATAGCAGACATTCATTTAAAAATTGAATTATCTCCCTTTGATAATTGTGAGCTCTTTAGTGCGAGAGATAAAAAAAATCATTGGACAAAACTGACTGGAAGTTGTTTACATTATCAACATGTATCCTGGATTTCAAGTAAAATCAACTGGTTTTTTCTATTTATTTAATATGCATACAAATTTTAACCGCTTTGTTTATTTCCTGCATGCAAAAGAATAATTTTGATGAGTGAACAGTGGCGAAATGTAAAAGACCACATGGTACAGGAAATCAGCTCTGTGCACATTCATGATATTGAAACCTAAGCCTCAAGGTCTTAGGAGTTTCAAAATGGGGATAAAAGATAAACTTGAGATATCAGAATTATATTGAATTGGTTGTAAGAAGAGGTACAATGTCCTAGTCAGAGTGATATACATGTATTATAATGAATACAGCCTTGGAAAGTCAGTGCCTTTTTAAAACAAATGTGAAAAAAAAAAACTGAATTATAATGTGAGAGAACTAGGCTATTGATTTTACCTAAATAATTAAAGTCAAGCTACATTTACATGTTTGTACAGAACTGGAAGTTGAAGTTGAATATTGAATGATGTATGTAAGTTGATGTCTGTCATTAAAGGGATGACCATTTGATGCGGGGGGGGGGGGGGGGGTTACAGATTTTAGAAACTAAAGTCCGTTCTTGAAAATGTTGGAAATAAATAATCTGTCCTCAACTGGCAGGAAAATAAATAATCCATCTTTGATAAGTGCTACAACCTCCAACCCAAAGGCACTTGTTTCGGTAATAATTTTTAACCCATATTATAATAAGTATTATTATTATAAAAAATAATAAAAAAAAAATTATTCCCGAAACAAATGCCTACGCCCCCCCCCCCCCATTCCCTTGGGGCGGGGTCGATTGTTTATTTTATTTTCAGACTTTTTTCAGTGAAGCAAAAAAATGCATAATCTGTCCTGGATCATATTGGAAATAAATAATCTGTCCTTCAATTCCATGAAAATAAATGATCTGACTCGGAAAAAATTTGCCCCCCCCCCTTCTGAATCAAACGGTCGTCCCTTAACCCATAGTCAACGCAGTCATATTATGCAGTTTTAAACAGACTTTATGTCATTCATAATTTACAATTTTTATATGATGAGTGTTTTCACTTGATAGGATTTGCTACATTTGAAATATAAACTGATACTCTTTACACCCTCATTCTAAAATTAAAGAACGTAAAAGTATATTTTATCTCTATTTAAAGGCTACATGTAGAAAAAAAATCCACACCTAAAAACCCTGTATTTGTGAGGGATGTAACAGAAAACTCAATCTTTTTAATACTACTGTTTGCCTTTATCTGTATCTGATTCAGAAAAAAAGAGAGAAAAGTTATCTGTGTATATTTCAGATTTGAACTTTTTATTCAATGACTTTGAAAATATTTACAAAGAAATTGATAATGTTCCTGATCCAAGTATTTTCTTTAAGGGAATTAATGGTCTTTATCCAAAAAAAAAGAATAAAAAAAAATTGTTAAGGTCAGTAATGAAAAAGTTTTGTTTTGTAATTGATTCCTTTCGACCAGTGAAAATTATACTTTCAATTTTTTTGTAAGGGGGGGGGGGGGGTGTTTGCATAGAAATACAAATTGTCTGAATCATATTTAAAGTTATCACTTTTATCAAGTTTATCATTTCTCTAGACTAAGATAAATGTAGATTGAACCTTGTAGCAGTAAAATTAATAGTAAATCTGTGTAGCTGTATTTTATTAATAATGAAAACATAAATAAATTTCTGACAAGCCCCCAACCCCCACCCCACCCCTTTCTACCAAAAGAAAAAAATCATAAAATTAAACACAAAAAATCTATACTGGGGAATGGGGGCGGGTTGGGGTTAATCACTTATGAATGAACCGCTTTCTTTCATATTTATATATAACGTTTCTTAATGTTTCACAACGGATCCGTGTTTTTCTTACAAATGCCTCTTACCCATTTATTTGGGGTAAGTGCTTTTACATTGTTCCTGGAAGGGATGGAGTAAGTCCTGGTCATTGGTTACTTTATCATGTTCATTTTAAAAAATGAAAACCGTAGGAAGGAGGCAGGGACAGATTATTTTCAATATTTTCAAGGACTCAAGTTTAGAAATTATGTTTACAATACAAACCATAAGGTGTACGATTCTATCAAGCTTACCAACCAACTCAAACTTAGCAACCGACATAAATTCGAGAAAACACAAAATCAGATTATCTGAGCAGGTCCAGCAGATTTTTACAAAAGATTATTATTGATTAAATATTGGAAGTAGCAGATCTATTACTTAAATCCAGGCATATTTGGGTTAAAATATTTATCATCTCAGTGTCTCTTAATTTTCAAGTTTTTAAGAATAATACATGATAGATTTTTACTGTATTGCAAAGTAAAATGGATTTAGGCTTTTTCTGTCAACTTCTCTGAAAAAAAAAGTCACAGGAAAACACATTCTGACTGTCACTGGAAAAGTGTGGAGTGTTGAATAGGGTCTAAAAATGTACATTTTAGAACAAGGACTTAGTCTACCAAAACAACAAAAGAGTGTATTTACATGCACGTAGCACAATGCTCTACGTACAAGTCACTCAATATGGTACGTGTATAGGCTTTCAATATTTTGAGTTGGCTACTTTTTTTTCAATAAATGAAACCATTCTCATAGCATTTTAACATTATGCATCAAGCTAAAGGTGAGAATGTAATACCAATTTCAGTAAAATGCATTGTATATAAAACAGGATACGATATTCACAATATCCGAGTTTAAATGCTATACTAACAAGGTAATTCAGAGAAGCTGTGTCCCCTGCTTAAGGAAAAAAAGAGCATGTACGGATCTTGAGGGGTGGGGTCGGAGGATGGTGGGGTTGGGGGAACGGGATACTTTAAGAGTTGCGGGCGGGACCAAAGGGAGTTATGATATAAAATTTCATTGCAAAAGCTTAAAAGCTTCTTGAGATATCGCACGGAAATGAAAAGTTTACACACAAACAGAATGTATAAATTTTTGACCTTGACCTTTGACCTTTTGAACTCGAAATCAATAGTGGTCTTCTTTAGGCCATAGGGAGTTTCAGTGTAAAATTTCATTGCAAAAGCTCGAAGTTTTTGAGATATTGCGCGGAAATAAAGTGTTAAAACAGACAGAATTATGATTCATGACCTTTACCTTTGACCTTAAAATCAATGGGGGTCTTCCTTAGGTCACAGGGAGTTGTTATATAAACTTTCATTGCAAAGGCTCAAAGGCTTCACGCGACATCGTGCAGAAACGAAAGTGTTGCAGAAAGACAGACTGACAGACGGATGGACGTCAGACAGACCTAAATAAATATCCCCCACTTTAAGTGAAAGTAGGGGACAAAAAGGCAAATTTTATATACCATTGTGTCCTTGAACTTTGACCTTCTGTCCGTATTTACCAATTCATGTGATGCTAGTTACATGTATTGTCCACCAGAACTGTAATTTTGTTTATTCATAATTATGTTGTTTAAAACACAAGTATTAGTTATGGCATTGAAAAAATGTGCTTAGTTTCCTTACTTTTCCATCTAAATCGAGCCATATTGACCTTGAACTTTGACCTTTTGTTATGAAAATTGATTTTTTTTTCTTTGTTTTTGCTATTGTGTACTATATGTACAAATTTGGTTTTAATCCATTTTAAAATACTCAGGTATTTATATGGAAACTGATAGTAGATACCTATTGCCCTTGTCTGGAATTCTTAAAAAAGCATTAGTTTGTAACCATGGTAACATGAAAACAAGATATGAATACCAAGTGGTTCTTTATGGTTTATATTACAACTATATATGGACTTTCAAACCAATGTATTTATTTTTTCCAATATGTCCGCAAAAATTTATACCAGGCTTTTCAAAAGAGCCTAAAATCTACAATTTTTCCTTTAAAAAATCATACTTAAAAAGGGGGGATATTTTTTCTATGAGGTTAAGTTACTCAAATACTAGAAATTATCTAAAGAACTATAAAAATGATGTATTTTGACAAAAAGATAAAGTCATGTAAATATCTTTTTGTATTAAAGACTTTTAATTAGTCAAAAATGGTCATTTTTCATCAAAATTTAGCATTTTGTAGGCCATGAAAAATGTATGTTGGTTGCCATGGTAACCATTGACCATAGCAACCATTTTATTATAAATTTTAGTTTCATACATCAATATAGGAATGTGTGCCAAGTTTCATAAAAATCCAAGACCTAGCGTGCCACACTCCCTATATAAGAGTTTAAATGCTTACAGAGAATGGCTATTAACTTCTCACATCGACGACCTTTTCTGTCGTGATGACCATCACCATAATGGCATTAGCCTAGATTCAAGTTTGGTCAAGTTATTGATAGGGCCAAACAGAGAATCAAAGCTGACATAGAGAAAAAGGAAACGATCATCTCAAAACGAGCAGAGGTTACTCAAGTGAGCGTTGTGTTGCCCTTGGCTCAGTGACATTTACTACACAGTATTCAAATGAGTAACCTGTAATTGATATTCTACTAAATAACTTTTGTCATAGTTAAATGTGTAACTTCTGTTATTAGTCCCCTACCGGTGAAACCGGAGGGGACTATAGGTTTCCTCTGAGTCTGTCCGTCCGTCTGTCCGTCCGTCTGTCTGTCCGTCTGTCTGTCTGTCTGTCCCTCTGTCTGTCTGTCAGTCTGTCCCACTTGGTTTTCCGCACTTTTTTCCTAAACGCTTGCAAATATTGAGCTGATTTTTGGTATGTGAGTGTATCTTGATGAGTTACAGATCAAGTTTGCATTTCGTTCCGCTTCATTGAATTTTGACGGAATTACGGCCTTTTCAATTTTTAGGGGTTTTCCGCAATTTTCTTCTTAACGCTTTCAGATATTGAGCTGATTTTTGGTATGTGACTTAACTTTGATTAGTTATAGATCAAGTTTGCATTTCGTCCCGCTTCATTGATTTTGGACGGAATTATGGCATTTTCAATTCTTAACGGGAACCAGATTACACTTGCCGGTAGGGGACTAGTATTGCTAATGCAATACTCTCAGAATGCTTGTTATAATATTATTATGAGTAACTTCTGTAATATTGTATACTCTACTGAATAACAACTGTTTCATTCAAATATTTGTATAAGGTCATAATACCTATATTCACTTTGGTTTCTACAGAAGCCATGGAAGGACACTGACTTACTTGTCATTACTTATTAGTCCCCTACCGGTGAAACCGGAGGGGACTATAGGTTTCCTCTGAGTCTGTCCGTCCGTCTGTCCGTCTGTCTGTCTGTCAGTCTGTCCCACTTGGTTTTCCGCACTTTTTTCCTAAACGCTTGCAGATATTGAGCTGATTTTTGGTATGTGAGTGTATCTTGATGAGTTACAGATCAACTTTGCATTTCGTTCCGCTTCATATATTTTTGACGGAATTACGGCCTTTTCAATTTTTACGGGTTTTCCGCAATTTTCTTCTAAACGCTTGTAGATATTGAGCTGATTTTTGGTATGTGGCTTTACCTTGATTAGTTATAGAACAAGTTTGCATTTCGTCCCGCTTCATTAATTTTTGACGGAATTATGGCATTTTCAATTCTTAACGGGAACCAGATTACACTTGCCGGTAGGGGACTAGTATTGCTAATGCAATACTCTCAGAATGCTTGTTTGTTATGACTTTTTTGTTGCTGGTTACAAATGAACGTAACATAGCTATAGAGAATGGAGAACGTATCCTGGCTTACTTGTATGTTTAGTACTAGTTATACTGTGGTTTTTTTATTGTTTGATTGTAATTTTACTTCCGTTGCAAGAATATATCACTCATATGAGACCGGTTTTCTTTCTTTTTCTTTTTGGATTTTTTTTTTAAATTATATTTATCACAGTGGTTGAGAATATGGTGCCAAGAATATTCCATTCGTGGGAAATACGTGTAATGCACCCAGAGAAAAATTATTTGATCTGTACTCTAAGGAGGGGTTAACAAATTGAGAAATAATTCCGGTTTTATGTAGCAGACACATAATTAATGTTAAAACGAAATATTCAACGTCTTGACTTTTGGAGGCGACCACACAATTTGACGGCAAGTAGTCATAAATTCAAAGGCAAAATATTTCTTCTTTTCTGAAACTACACGTAGCCTTCATCTTGTACCCCGTGTTTTGGGGTTAAGTAAACGTGTGATAACAAATTTAGAATAACAAGAATCAACAAGTAAGTCATAAGAATTAACTAAGTCAAAACAACTAAGAAGTCAGTGTTCCTCCAGTACGGAAGTCCTGGAGGCACACTGACTTACTTGTTCTGACTTATTTGTTTTAACCTATTTGTTATAATTTTTTTGTTGTTGGTTTTAACTAAACGTAACATAGCTAAGGAGAACGTGCATCTTGGCTTACGTGTTTTATTAAAATGATATGTTTAGTCCTTGCTGAACTGTAGTTTTTGATTTATTAATCGTGGTTTAACGTCCAGTACAGTTGTGACTACTAATTAATATCTTGTAACCTTGTTGTTATAACTTAATTTTTATTTGTTAATTCTTATTTGTTATTTCTTGTTACTTAATAGTTATTACTTAATTCTTATTTGTAACTTCCAGTTTACATAATGATTGAACACATGAACATAACTACTATTTTATCTTGTCGTTAGTAATAAATTCAAAGGCAAAATATTACTTTCTTCTAGGGATGTCAATTTTGTCAATAATTCATATTCGAATATTCAATGACAGTATTCGAATATATTAGAATATTCGATAAAATAAATAAAATATGTTTTATTTTAAATATGCGTCATCCTACTCTCACGAAAGGTTTAGCGTAGGTATACTAATATTGGAAGTAAAATTGTATGAATACTTTTGTAGTTGTGTTACATTAAAAGTTTAAATCTAAAGTTTAAACTTATCTATAACTAGTTATAGATAAGTTTAAACTTTAGATTTAAACTTTTAATGTAACAGTTGTACAATAAGAAATTCTATTTTATATATAATTTTATAATTTTAACAAATGAAACATATGTATTTATAGTAGCTCCAACTGAGGAACCAGTCGTCTTGCCAAAGGCAAGATACAGTCGTAACGGTATACTGTTCAGATTCCAATACGTGTAATAAATTACAATTATCTGCCTAATAACAGATATGATTACATACATGTATGTATAATCTTTGATACAATGTTTTTAAAATATAAACAAATATTTCCAAAGACAATTTTCCTAGGTAATTAATTAATTTCCCGATAATGAATATAAAATTCAGGATTATGTACAACCCAAGATTTAATAATTTATTCTGAAATTGAGCCCTTTACAAAATTAATTACAGTGGACATTCATTTGAATGATCAATTAAATTTGTTTTGATAAGTATACTCTTCACGTCTTTTAGACATTCTAAGAAGATTTTCATTTTGTTGTCCTCGATTCCAGACCCGATCGTATTTAACTAATAAAAACTATGAAAGTACGTTTTGTACAATTCTTTAACACCTTACTCAAAACAAAATCCATGTAATTTTGAAATTCTATTACATAAGAAAGTTGTGAAAGAAATCAGGCGATCGAAATTGATCGCTAGTAAATTAAACAGGGATAATTCCTGCACTGTTCTAATCAAAATTTATTAATCACAGTACTTCTTTTTATGAAATATGAAAAACACCGAATATTCGAATCTTAAATTCATATTCGAATATCAACTCATCGAATGAATATTCGAATGTTCGAATATTCGTTGCCATCCCTACTTTCTTCTGAAACTACGTGTAGCCTCCATCTTTCACGCCACGTTTTTGGGTGACGTAAATGTGTGATAACAAATTTAGAATAATAAGAATTAACAACTAAGTCATAAGAACTAAGTCAAAACAACTAAGTCAATCTCCCTCCAGGGCTTCCATACAAGATAAAATAGTAGTTATGTTCATGTGTTCAATCACTATGCAGACTGGAAGTTACAAATAAGAATTAAGAAATAACTATTAAGTAACGAGAAATAACAAATAAGAATGAACAAATAACAATTAAGTTATAATAACATTTAAGTACTAGTAATAAGATATAACAGATAAGAATTAAGTAATCAAAACTGTACTGGACGTTTAACTGCAATTAACCAATCAAAAACCACGGTTAAACTAGGACTAAAACATATCATTTTAATTATAGACGTAAGCCAAGCTACATTTTCTCCATAGCTACGTTACACTTAGTTAAACAAGCAACAAAAAAGTCATAACAAAAAAGTCACAACAAATAAACTATAACAAATCAGTCATAACAAGTAAGTCAGTGTCCCTCTAGGGCTTCGGCAGGAATGACATTGTCCCACTTCTTAGGTATTTTGATTTAATTCTAAAAATTAATCGTTAATTTTTTTTTTTAATTTACATTTGTTATCCACATTTACTAAATTCAAAAACATGGCATTATTGCAGCTAGAAATAAAAAGGGTGAAGATAACAAACAGTGATCGATTTCAAAACTCAAAAAAATCTATAAACAAGGTCATCTTTAAAAAATTGTTTGCCCTCTCCTGACCGACTGACTAAAAACAGCCCTACTCAAAACTTTTTTTAAATGTCCAGGAAACAATTACATGTATTTTTTCTTAATAATTCCGAAATTTTCTCATCAAATTAATTACCATGTTAACTTCATGTTCGCAAGTTTATTTAATAAAAAAAAATTATCCCCCTACCTACCTACCTGATTTTTTCTTCCTGAGTCTGGAGAAGGCAAGCAAACATTTTTAAACGATGGCCCAATACAATTCTGTGAAGAAGGCATAAAACACGGACCTCTGGAAATTCCAGAGGTGGGATCAGGTGCCTAGGAGGAGTAAGCATTCCCTGTTGACTGGTACATTCGCCGTGAGCCCTCTGTAGTGATCAGGTAGACGGAACATTCAGTTTGAAAACAAAGACTAACAATTGGTATGAAACAAGTCAGCCAAAATACGACCCTATGGTATATTTGCTGACAAGGTCATATAACGACCATAGAATTTACGAAATACCGACTTTAAACGAGGTTGTTGAAATTCCCGTAACATCAACTTATCTGTCAGTAGCCTGTCTCAGTTTTAAGAATTGATCGTACCCGGAGCATGAACTTGAGTATCGAATAAGTTGGGAGATGTAAACACCATATGCGGGTGATAGCGGGATTTTACTACGTAAATAAGGAAAGCTGACGATGGAAAAGTTGAAGTTATCTCGTTTAACATAAAATTTAGTTGTTAGTTGGTCCTTATCGTCTATAGTCAGTAAAACATCCAAATATGAAACAGGTGGACAGACTCTGTGGTGTCTTTTATTTCAAGTTCACTGGGATATATCGAATCGACATATGAATGAAAATAATTACGTTAATTGATAATACATCGTCGATACATCTTAATGTCGAGTTGAATTTAAGGCCACAGCAATTTTTTTTTCTTCTTCTCATGAAGAAGTTTTTGAATAAATTCTGCTTCATATGAATATAAAAACAGGTGAGCTAATAAAGGAGCTCAATTAATGCCCATTGGAATTCCAACAGTGTGTTGGAAGACCTGGTCTGCGAAGACTATATTAATGTTGTCAATGAAGAACTGCAGCATCCTTTTAATTTCAACATCAGAGTACTTGTGTGTAGAATCAGAGTGATTTTTGACAAAGTAATTTGTTGATGACCAAGCACAAGATAGAGAAATTTCCGACTTCCATTTTTATTGAAGAAGTAGTTGTCTATGATATCAAAAAAGCCTAGTTTTTAATTTATCATATGGAAAGGTTGTATAAGGTGTAGAAAAAAAGTAGGTTTTGATGTTACCGACTTTTTAAAAATTGGGCGATTTTAAATCTTCTAAAAGTTCTTTGGAGTTTTTGAGAATCAAAATTTGATTTACACCACTTCTAGAATATGCTGTAGTACAGTACGTCTGAAGTTTTGAAGTTAAGTTGGAATTTGTAATAACAAATAAGAATTCAGTAATAAGTAAGTCTCAAGAAATAAAAAAAATAAGAATTAAGTAATAACAAGTAAGTAAAAATAAAACAAGAACAACTTATTATTATTACTCATTATTTAAATAATTGACATACGCAAATGTTGCTTGAATGATTTTGATCTAGCATTCTATTGCACCGGACAATTGTCGTTATATACATTTTATTCTTTCAGAAAGAAGCACTTTGGAGCAGAGACGTACAAAGTAAAAACTCTACCTTGGTTCGCACCACTGTTCTATTGGAATGTACAGGGTCGTCGCTACTAAGTCATGGGAGAGGAGGGGGGGGGGGGGGAGGAATAACGGAATACATGTATCCGACTTATGAAAACGTGACCGTGCAAAATATTGTCAAAAGAGGTTCACAGTTTTCCCCCTAAAGGAAAAAGTCAAGTAGGAGATTTGGATGACATAGAAGTATTACTGGCAATTTTTCGGGTGAAAATATGGAAACGTTTACTGACATGGATAGCAATGAATGTTCTTTTTAAGAATACATGATATGTCATGGAAGTTCCTTCCAGACGGGTTAATGTAGATGCTGACATAGTTACATACATTGTGAGGGATAACGAACACAACTAGACTCAATGAAGGACTTTTCTGCAAAATTTAATCAGACTAACAAGATGAATGTTTTTGGTGAATCTGTTTCTCAGCTATGAAATAAACAAAAGTTTAAGTGCTTTGGAGCTGCTCAGTGATTTCAACAATGTTTATAAATATATACTCTTAATAGTGAATTTGAAATATCAACAACAGAATACTGAGAAGGACTGATCCAAATCTTTGATGGTTACGAAATAGAAAAAGTTTATTCATATTGAGTTAGCAATGCATAATAGCAGGGAGTGTTTGAATATATGTTTTCACGAGTCACGTTAGTAAGGCCTAGCAGATCAAGAAAGTGTTTTTCCCAAGGAAATATTTACTATATATGCATGTATTTTATAAATTGTTTTGTGGGGGGGGGGGGGGGGTTCCATTTTTTTGACATCATAATTTGCTTAGAAGACTTTAGTCTTTTAACCTGTTGTACTTTTTTTGTTTCAACGCTTTTAATAATATCGTCATCACATCGAAATATTTATGATATAATTTTGATGAATTTTTTCAAATAGACTTGCATACAAACCAGAATGTTGTCCACTTCAATTCAACTGCCTATGCGAATATTTTGTGTCTTTAGACACTCATCTGGCTCCATAACGTTATAATGGTAAACTTTTTATGATAAAAACTTGATAAGAACAATTCATTTATAATTCAGTCTAAAAGGTATCCAAGGTCCTTTTTTCAATTTTTCTCCTAATCATATAAGAAATGAATATTTTTTAAAGCTGCCAATAATAAATAAACAAGGGAGTTCTTTTTTTTCTATTTGAAGATTTCAATTTTTTGATTAGCTTACATTGTATGATAAACATATATGTTTGTATCTTTTCACAAAACTAAAAATACGGATATTATATAAATTATATATAGACTCAATTCATTTGGTGACAAATACAACTCAAATTTAATCTATCTATGTAATCTTCCAATATGTAATCTTGGTCAATAATTCTTAAGTTAATACAAATATCAACATCTTCAGCATTCACTTGTTATGGAATATAGGTCATATTGAATACAAAACATGCGGTTTTCCAGAAAGCAGGTTATCATATTCTATACCATAGTCGAATTTCGTGAGAATTTTGTCTTCCAATTCTTTTAATCGATTTGCAAGGCATCCATAAAGCAAAATCGCAGTCATTCTTTAACAACTGGAATATCAAAATTAAGCTTTCCAGAATACTCGATCCTGGAAAGAGATTACTATCATTCTACTAATGAATTCCAATATTCCTAAGGACTCATTACGATGCCATTGGGTGGATGTACTTTTTAATGCATGAAGCTTTTAACACCAGCCACACAGACATATATTGGAATGTAATCTAAAAAGTGGTTTCAAAAAACTTCTATTGTCTGTTCTATAATCTTCAACTGAATAAAACATGGCGCACATGCATTGTACAGGTTATATGCAGTCTAGATAATATTTAGCTACAAAGCATTGTAAATACAACTTAAATTCCAACTACATTATTATTCTAAAACATGTATCGATATCCGTCTATTCATCCAAGAATATCCAAATCAAAAGTTGAAGTTTAGCATAACAGTCCAAATATAGTTTGGGAGAACGTTTACCTTCATTAAATATAGCATAGCTTTGGAGACCTTGGCTTACTTGTATTCTAAAGATTGATTGACTGATTAATTATAAATTGATTATAGATTGATTGTAGTTTTACGTCCATTACTTTATGGGTGCCAAATCGATTTGACGGAATTGAAAAAACAACGAAATTCTCACTCTCATGAGAATTGGCTATGACATAGAATATGATGATCTGCTTTCCGGAAAACCGTTATGTCTTTTAATTTGTAACTGAAAAATCCATATGACCTATATTTCATTTAAACCTGATCTTCAAATTCCAATTCATACCCATGAAGCTTTAGAATTATTGACCAAAATTCTATTTTGGAAGAGTAAATACAGATAGATTAAATTCAAAATTACA
Source organism: Saccostrea echinata (assembly GCF_033153115.1). Lineage (NCBI taxonomy): Eukaryota > Metazoa > Mollusca > Bivalvia > Ostreida > Ostreidae > Saccostrea > Saccostrea echinata. Next base: position 14,775,606 of record NW_026889805.1, read on the forward strand.
CTTTGGAAGAGTAAAAACAGATAGATTAAATTTCAATTGTATTTGTTACCAATAAATTGAGGATACGTATAATTAATATATACGTTTTTTTTTTAATCTTATCATAAAAATTGAAATCTTTAAACATGCAGAATCAAGAACTCACTTGTCTACTTTATTATTGGCAGCTTTTTTAAAAAAAAAAAATATCCTTTTCTTATATGATTAGGGGCAAAATAGAAAAAAAGACCTTGGATACCTTTTAGACTAAATAATCAATGAATTGCTCTTATCAAGTTATATGTTATATGTTGCCGTATAATGTACATTATTATACGTTATGGAGCCATACGAGTGTCAAGGTATTCGCATAGGCAGTTGAATTTAGTTAAAAAATTCATCAAAATTTTATCACAAAAATTAAGATGTGATGACGATATTATTAAAAGCTTTGAAACACCATTAATCACAGAAAGTACAAGAGGTTGAAAGATTTTTCTTTAAAACAACTTCAGCTTGCACTGCAAAACATTGATCTTTAAACATGCAATCTTTATAAAACAATATGTTCCTTTCCCTGTATAGAAAGGATATATTTTAAGTACGTGTACTATTTTCACTTGAAGTTTTCTAAGCAAATTAATTCAATGATTAAAACTATATATGATGTATCTGGGCTAAAAAAAAAATAAGAATACGAGACTGAAGTGTATATGAACATGATATTTGTTATTTACGTTCAAATTAAAATTTCACCGATTTTGAACTTGAATAACCCCACGTTTCTATAGTTAAATTGACTTTAAACTGTGTCTGATATCAAATGCGGAGTCGGTAAATAAATCGGTTATTAGTCCCCTACCGGTGAAACCGGAGGGGACTATAGGTTTCCTCTGAGTCTGTCCGTCCGTCTGTCTGTCTGTCTGTCCGTCTGTCTGTCTGTCTGTCCCTCTGTCAGTCTGTCCCACTTGGTATTCCGCACTTTTCTCCTAAACGCTTGCAGATATTGAGCTGATTTTTGGTGTGTGAGTGTATCTTGATGAGTTACAGATGAAGTTTGCATTTCGTTCCGCTTCATTGATTTTTGACGGAATTACGGCCTTTTCAATTATTAAGGGTTTTCCGCAATTTCTTCTAAACGCTTTCAGATATTGAGCTGATTTTTGGTAAGTGATGTTACCTTGATTAGTTATAGATCAAGTTTGCATTTCGTCCCGCTTCATTGATTTTTGACGGAATTATGGCATTTTTAAATTCTTAACGGGAACCAGATTACATTTGCCGGTAGGGGACTAGTATTGCTAATGCAATACTCTCAGAATGCTTTTGTTTTAAATTTCTAATGTCTATGAAACGCGATTGATTTAAATTGTGTAATTTACAGGAAAGTCCTATCTTTTATAAAGTAATAAAAAAAAATCAAAAGATCCTTTTTACTTTATTTAGTCAAAACTTATTAAAAATACGCCATATATATAACTTTAGGTTTTCTAAAAATGGACAAAAATACAAAACATCATGTAAATATTACACGCACATATAGCAACCATTTTTTGGACTCAAAACGTTTTCTTGATCTGCTAGACTTATTAACTCTTGTCATATGTGTCTCGTGAAAACATACCCAGCTATTATGCATTGCTCAGTCAATGTTAATAAACTTTTTTATTTCGTAATCCTCTCAGTTTTTGATCCAGTCCTTTGATTATTTTATTGTTGAGATACGGTAATTTTTAGAACAATTTGGCACTAATACCCTAATGAATCTATTGTAAGGTTAATGAAAAAAGAAGAACAAAACAAAAGAAACAAAAATTTTTTGCATAATTTCTTTTCAAAAAACAGTCGAAGCAGCATTCGCATTTATCCCTATGCCTTATTCATTGCTTTTCTTTAAATACAAATCCTTGATTATCAAAATACACTTTATATATTAGAGTTTCACATTTATTTTTCTTTTCTTTTCATTTTGTTTTTTGTCAAACTCACCTAATTTTTTTTTTTATTATTATTTTTTAAATACTCTCCAATCAAGTTAATTTTAAAAGCTTCATTCAATGATATAAGAAAGATAACTCGTTCAGATAACGTCATGTTAAACGGAAGTGGAACTCTTCTAAAATTGAAACCAAAAATTATATCCGTTTGCAGAATCATCTCAAATTCACGACATCCGTTTGGCACTTGCATGTACAGTTACACAGAAAAGACCCTTATCTCTTTTAAACACGAAGCAGAAATTTACAAAGACTAAGGTAAGATAAATGACAGCATCAAGGTTTCCTTTTATTTTAATGTGATTTGAACAGTATAGTGTGATGGAACAACAAAATATCCTTCGGCTTCGGTCACTGACTTTGCGCAAAAGACGATGGATATTGAAAGACATAGTAGTTGGGAAAAAGAAACATTTTTATGAACAAGATTTTTTTCCGTATCATGTTTATAACTGTATTAATTATGTCTGCTTTAAAAGTGCTTTTGATTGTTGTGAATACGGTAAAATAAATGCATGGCTCACTGCAATCTCGGCTCTTAGCCTCTTAAATTTGTTCATATTGGTTGATGTTTTATCCAGTAACTAAAACAGAATGAGTGATAACAGTGCTGGTGGAGACTCCAACACTGGAAATGGCACAAGCGGTAACAGTCAAGGCAATGCAGGGGCCCAGCAGCAAACTGTCCTAGTAAGTTTTCAGTATTGTCAGGGGCAGGCTCACATTAAATTAAGCCCTGGAAAGGTTTGGTTGCTAGCGATATATATATATATATATATATATATATATATATATATATATATATATATATATATATATATATATATATATATATATATTGATGGAAAAATATTCACAAATTTTTATTAGAATTATAGGACTTTTTTACAAAGTGCATATATAATTATTAATATGTTGACTGTGCAACCGTTGGAATGAGCACAGATGTGTATATTATTTGATTACCTACCTATTCACTTTTAACTTAGATCTGCCTCTTGGAGACATTTGGGAAGTGTAAATTGTGATGTCACATGACGTCGTATGTTAGTTGTATATTTCTATAACAAACGCTGAAATGTGCAGTTCTTTGACTTTAACAAAAAAAATGTTAAATCTGCCATCTCTCTACAATATTAAATCAAGGTTAATTTTATTTTTTATTTGTATACTTTTGTTTGGTTATCACAAGAATTCGTTTGGGTGCCATATGCAATATTATTGACCATTACAGGTACTGAGTTTACTGTGGAAAAAAGTCTATTGGATCAATGTGCAGACAGTCCAATTTTTCTCTTCGCCCAGGCATTGCTTTAAGAGCTCAGAGTGATGAGCGGCACATTTTGCCGCTCACTGTGCTCACTAATAATTTTTAGAATACAATATTTATCAAGCTTTTAGAATCTCAGAGTTTGAAAATCTTAGTTCATGAGATATGTACTGGCTGTTACGAAATGTCATGTATTTTGTACCCCATTCATTGGATCATGAAATTTGTCCCTTATTTAGAATTTTCAACCAGAAACCCCCATTTTTCTTCAATTCTTGCTCTCACAACACCAGAAATCTCATTTGAGTCAATTTTGACACGACTTACTGTGCTTGGCAAGGTGCAAAAAAAAGCACTCGTCCAATCTTCCTGGATGAGTGAAAAATTGACAGAGGACAAGTGAATGTCATAAACTGCTTGTCCCTGGTGACAAGTTATAGTTACACTATAGATATTAATTGGCTATCGGTAAATACACTCACAGTTTTTCATTCACGAGGGGCGGAGCCCCGAGTGAATAAAAACTGTGAGTGTATTTACCGATACCCAATTAATATCTATTGTGTAAGTTACTTGTACCAGAGGACCAATGAGAGAAAAGCAAATTGATAAATAGCACCGCCTACTACATGGTGTCAAGCCATGGTGTGGAGTATGTATTATAAATAGCTGTCTCCATCTGCAAGGATCATATTTTGCTACGGTGCTGCTGCTGAAAATCACTGATAAAAAAATCGGAATGAGTGCATGTGATGATGTACTTTAGAATTGTTGTAAACACAGAGGACATGATTTTTTGGTAAGGTACAGGGGTAAGGATTGTAACTACATGTATTATACTCTAAAAGAAAATTCATTCTTTCGAGATCGTTATTTTTTTATTTATTTTTTTCATAAAGGGGGGAGGGGGGTTGTCAATGGAAAACATCGCCGTTGAATTTTTTATATATGGCAATCGACGTATAAAAACAGGAACATATATACTGTCTAGTATATAGGTCCCTGATAGACACTATGAAATGATTTCTGACATTTTAATGAAAGTTTGAAATGCTAAATGAAGTAAAAAAAAAACGCAGGGACTTCTGATGTTAAATTGCTACATGTACTTGGAGAAAGGAAAGATAATGATGAGAATTCGAGATAGAACGTATCATTTACTGAATAAGGAAACGCATAGAAAAAATATGGAAAAAATTACGAGGCGAATTTTGGCAAGTTAATGTTAGTATTTTTTAAATTAAAAATGTTGACTTCATTCATTCATCAGCCATTGCCAAGGTCTGGAAATTAACATCATTCTTTCATCAGTCAAGTTCTTGTCACAGTATGGCTTGGTGCCAAAAAGTGGGCGTGAAAAACTGTGATTCCTCTGGCAAATACAACACAGCAACATCAAAGCAAAACCTAAATTTACCGCCAGTCCTATGGTACAAAAAAATTTTTTTGGCATGATCATTTTTAGCTCACCTGAGCCGAGGGCTCAAGTGAGCTTTTCTGATCACTTTTTGTCCAGCGTCCGTCTGTCTGTCCATCTGTCTGTCTGTCTGTCTGTCTGTAAACTTTTTACATTTTCAACTTCTTCTCAAATGAAGGGCCACACCTTCTTTCAAGGGGAGATAATAAAGAATTAGTGAAAAATTAATAGTATCTTTTAAAAATCTTCTTCTCAAGAAGCACAGGGCTAGGAAAGATGAAATTCATGTGGAAGCATCCTCAGGTAGTGTAGATTCAAGTTTGTTCAAATCATGACCCCCGGGGGTAGGGCGGGGCCACAATGGAGGATCAAAGTTTTACATAGAAGTATATAGGAAAAATCTTTAAAAATCTTCTTCTCAAGAACAGCAGAGCCATGATGAGTCATATTTATATGGAAGCATCCTCAGGTAGTGTAGATTCAAGTTTGTTCAAATCATGACCCCCGGGGGTAGGGCGGGGCCACAATGGAGGATCAAAGTTTTAAATAGAAATATATAGGAAAAATCTTCTCAATAACAGCAAAGCCATGATGAGTCATATTTATATGGAAGCATCCTCAGGTAGTGTAGATTCTGTTTTGTTCAAATGATGACACCAGGGATAGGGCGGGGCCACATTGGAGGATCAAAGTCTTAAATAGAAATATATAGGAAAATCTCTACTTCTGAAGAACTGCAAAGCCATGATTAGTCATTTTGATATGGAAGCATCCTCAGGTAGTGTAGATTCAAGTTTGTTAAAATGATGACCCCCGGGGATAGGGACGGGCCACAATGGGGGATCGAAAATTATACATAGGAACATACAGGAAAATATCTTCTTCTCAAGAACTGAAAATCATGTTTAGTCATTTTGATATGAAAGCATCCTCAGGTAGTGTAAATTCAATTTTGTTCAAATGATGACCCCTGGGGGTAGGGTGGGGCCCAGTGGGGGTTCGAAAGTTTTAGATAAGAACATATAGAAAAAATATTTCTTCTCAAGAACAGAAAAGCTATGTTTAGTCATATTGATATGGAAGCATCCTCAGGTAGTGTAGATTCAAGTTTGTTCAAATGATGACCCCTGGGATAGGGAGGAGCCACAATGGGGGATCAAAATTTTACAAAGGAATATATGGGAATTTTTTTAAAATCATCTCAAGTACAACAAAGCCATTTGTTATATTGATATGGAATCATCATCAGGTAGTTTAAAATTCAAGCCCCCCCCCCCCCCCCCCACAAGTAATCTTTTTAATACTGAACTGATTTGTGCTTTTGCCTAGCCAATGTGCTCAGGTGAGCGATGTGGCCCATGGGCCTCTTGTTTTCTGTTTATATCTGCTGATAATGTCAAGAAAATGAAATAAAGTGCTTCCAGATTTAACAAGACATTTAACCAGACTGAATAAACAAATATCATATGTACATCATGTACATCAGACACATGTTTTAGAATGATAAAATATCATTTTATTACAGAATTATATGCTGACCAACAAAATTGAAGCTGCACTATGGCTGACCAGAATTTTTACAGTAGTTTGTAGTTTTCTTTTCATCTTTCCAATCCTTGGGTAAGTACAAAAAGTCAATTTGGATCACACATTGCATGTGTATTTACTTTTAAGTTAAATTGAAGGATTTTTCAAAAAGAGGGATTGATTTTGTTGACATGTAGATTTGTATGCACCAAAATTTTTTTTAGCTTACCAAAGCAGAATGATCAAGTGAGCTTTACAGATTGAAATTTGTCCATTGTCCATCTTTGTTGTAACTTTTCACATTTTCATCTTCTTCTCCAGAACCACTGGGCCAATTTCAACCACAAATTGGCACAGAGTACGAGTGTACTTGGGGAAAGGGATTCAAGTTAATTCAAATGAAGGGCCATACTCTCCTCCAAGGGGAGATAATTTAGAAATAGTAAAATTGGGTGGGGTCATTTAAAATCTTCTCAAGTATCACTGAGCCAGAAAAGATGAATCTTTTGTGAAATCTACCTGACAAAAGTGTAGATTCAGGTTAAGTCAAATCATGACCCAAGGGGTAGGAATTCACCACTATTGGAGATCAAAGTTTTACATTGGAATACATAGGAAAAATCCTTAAATATCTTTTTCTCAAGAACAGCAAAGCCATGATTAGTCATTTATGTATATACATAATATATGGAAGCATCCTCAGGTAGCAGTCTTTGCCAAATCTTTCTTTCAGCACATGCCCTTTAGGCAGGTGTATCCACTAAATAAACCAGCATGAACAAATATTTACGAGACCAAAATTTATTACCAGTAGGTAATTTTATTCTTTTTTGCCTTTCATGCCAAGGAAATCCATTTTTCTGAGAACATATATTGAGAATGTCATGCCATTGCTCTCAACCTGTACACTTTTTGTATCTCCAATGTGAAAAGAGTTTCTTGGAAAAGTGGTAGAATAACCTGTTGTTTAAATTTTATGCTTCACTTTGGTTGAATGAATCAAACAAACACTTTTAAGTATGTGTAATGTTACTGATAATATTCGATTTAGTATGTAATGTTATTCAGGAATGATAATGAAACATCTGATAAATGAATTGATAATTTTGTAAATTAAAAGTAAAAGTAAATTTTTATAACAATATGGTTTAAGCCCCCAGAATGTACATGCCCTTGGGGCTTGTTAGTTTGCAATTTTTACATACCTGCTTCCAACTTTACCAGGTCCAGCTTCAGACTCCCAGGATTTGTCAAAGACTTAGGTAGTGTAGATTGACTACCGGTAGATTCAAGTTTGTTCAAATCTTGACACCTGGGAGTAGGGTGGGAACACAGTATGTGATCTTAATTTTACATAGGAATATATAGGGGAAAATTTGCTGATAAAGAATAAAAGGACCATATAGTGACTCCGGTGAACATTGTGGCCTATGGGCCTTGTTTATTGTAGCACATGTACAATGTAGTTCTGGCTAATTTTTGTGTGACACCAAGATGATGGACACTTAAATACATATGCTTGTATAGCATGTGTCTACGAAGAGTAACATTTTACTGTGGTAGGCATTGCAGTTGCTCCATGAATACTCAATTTTTGTTTTTTTGTGTTAGGGGAAATCCTTATGGATTTTACCAGAGAGCCCTGATCAGTAATGCAGCCACCAGTGCTCTGCGGCTACATCAACGACTGCCAAACTTTCAATTCAGTCGAGAGTTTTTTGCCCTCTTGTTCTTAGAAGACAGTTGTCACTATTTGATGTTCTCTCTAATTTTCATGAATGGTTACCCAATTACAAGTATCCTTCAAAGTTTTGGAAAACAATTATTTATTATCAAAACTGCTGTCAGACACTGACAAATTTTCAGAGAATTTTTTTACTATACTTTTAAAGTCAATAAGTAAATTTTATTTAAAGTTGGTTAAATGTAAGTATTACAAATGTTATTTCTAGACAGATAATAAAGTCTCAAAAAATTGATATATATCTTTTTAAATATTGTTGAAGAAGAAAATTGCTAATTCTTGTATATAAGAAGTTGATTGTTAAATGAAGTGACCTTAACAGTGACCAGTGGCTGTCATTCCTGTCTTTCTGTTTGCACTCCTTCATGCCTGTAACTACACCAAAAATGTCCTAAATGTAAGTACTTCTGTTTAATATCAGTCCCATTGAATTCTCAACTCTAATTACCATGATGGAACACAAGAAAATACTTAAGTAATTTTGAGAGAAGTTATGTCAAATGCAAGATGTTTTGTTTACAAAAATTCTGTTACAGATTGAAATAACATTTGAGGTTATAATGGTATACCAGTAATACAAGTTTGTTTTGTAGGTGATGGGACCAGACTCCATGCAGTTCATTCGTAAATTAATTGACAAACTTCAAGTTCAGCAGACTAACATCCTCCGTTTTATTGCCTGTACAGAGATCTTCATCATGCCAGCTATCATCTTCATGATGTTTGTGTATGTGTTCATTCAGCTGTGAAAGGACTAAGGGTCTAAACAAAACTCACTGTTTTTCGAAAACAGTCGCAATTATAAAAAATACTATACGTGTACATAAATTGACACATTCAAAATTTAGCGCAATAACCAGGTTTGAAGTGGTTGGGATAATCATAAATTAGTATGACACATGTAAGGCTAAATTAATAAAAACAGAAACTGATTTAAGTCATGAGAATAAGTTTTTAAGATATTTAGGCAATTAGGTGTTATGTACATATGTAATTATTTTCAATCAATAAGCTTATCTATCTAGCCAACATGTAGCATTAGAATAGGCAGAAGTAGACCTTTTTTTGCTCATCTGAGCCAAAAGAGCTTTTCTGATCAAAATTTGGCTGTTGGAGGGCCACACCCTCTTTCAAGGGGAGATAATTAAGAAATGGTAAAAATTTGGATGGGGTCTTTTAAAATCTTCTCAAGAACCAGTGGGCCAGAAAAAATGAGACTTATGTGAAAGCTTCCTGGCATAGTGTGGATTCAAGCTTGTTCAAATCATGACCCCCGAGGATAGAATGGGGCCACTATGGGTCCTCAACATTTTTAGAAAAATCTCTAAAAAAAAATCTTCATCTCAGAAACAGCAAAGCCATAATTAGACATACAGCTAAACTTCGAAATCTCAAACACGGATATCTCGAATACCCCGGATATGTCGAAGTAAGGCTGCGGTCCCGACGAAATTTGCTTTATAAATGATTAAAATAAACCCCTCTATGTCGAACACGGTAATGTCGAATACCCCGGTTATCTCGAAGTAAAATTGTGTACCCATTTATTAAAATCACACGCGTTATCTCGAAGTCAGGATAATTTTCCGCTCTGATGATCAAGTCCATTAGGTAAACTGAAGCTCTATTGACAACAGCCACCTGTCTGTCACGCACGGGTACCTGTGTTCCTGTGATCAACAGATAATAGCGCGATAATTATACGAGGTGTATGTGTGGCTTACTTTGATTTTAATTATGCAAGCCAAAGGTTGTGTATATTAGTCTTATGCATACGCGTGGATGACACATTTCGTGGCTGGGGTACGTTTATCTTGATAATCGCTATTTAACGCTATGTGTAATATGCGCGCTTGCATAGTTTATGCATATGAAAGCGAAAATTATAAACATCAAAGTGAAACAAAATTCTGTAATTTGATGCAATTAGAATTTATTTTTCCTATATGAGCGCGCAGAATTTACAATCGTCAGTACACACCATCATGTGAGGGTGTGTCGCAGTGAAAACTTCTGCTATTGCCCTGTGATTCAGTGTTCTTCTGTACTAGTTAGACAAAAGTGCGTGTTTCTTCTTTCGCAATTGATTTTATTATGGTAAAAAATTTTATTTAAATGATTATACATGTATGAACATGTTTTTCCAATTAAAAAAATGTATATTTCATTTGCGTTATTCTGACAGCGACCGGTTTTAAATTTACAATGCATAGACGATATCCGGTTATGTATACATGGGAAATGATGCTAGCGGTTGACTTGCCGGGTTGGTAGAAGGATTATACTTCTGTTCATATTATACAAAGTTTTTATTTTGTGATTTATAAAGAGGATGTAAAAATCTTTTAATGCTAATTAGATGTACATGTATATTAAAGAAATCGTATACAGAATTTCAAACAAGAAGGAATTTCACATGTTTCTACTATTAAGTGCATGTTCACTGCAATAAGTTTATTTGAAGTTCATTAAAATTATAACCCTCGATATGTCGAACCCCCGGATATCTCGAAGTTCATCAACGGTCCCGTCAACTTCGAGATAACGAAGTTTAACTGTATTTATAAGGAAGCATTTGCAGGTAGTGTATGTTAGATTTGTTTAATTCATGACTGCTGGGGGATTGGGTGGGGCCACTATGGGCAATCAAAGTTTTACATAGGAAAACACATTAAAAGTTTTAATAAATCTTTTCCTCAATAACAGGAAAGCCATGATAAGTCATATTTATATGGAAGCATCATCACATAGTGTAGATTCAAGTTCGTTCAAATCATGGCCCCTCAGGGGTAGGGTGGGGCTACAATGGATGATCAAATTTTTACATAAGAATAAATAGGAAAAAATCTGCTGATGAAGAACAAGAAGGGCCATTAGTTACTCAGGTGAGCGTTGTGACCTCTTGTTTTGGACAAACCTTGAAATGAAGTAGTGTGCAGAGGAGGAAAATTAATCCCATTGGTGATCTAAAGGTACTGTGGGCCTAAATCACAAAATAATCAAGGTACATCATGTACATACAAGCAGTTACTAGGATTTCTGCATTGAATCCAAGTTTCTAATTAGTATTAACAAGGAAATTCAGAAAACTGCAATCCCCCGCTTTCGGGGTCTTTTTGCTTGGTTTGCAATGATTTATTGCATATTGAAACTGTCTTGCCTGTCTTTGCTTATCTATCCATCAGGCAAAAATAAAATATTTTATGTTTTGGAAGATCTATGTTCTAGTGCAGTTTTGCCAAGGTTAAAGGACTTATCGCATGATTTTTCAAAAATCTTAATTTTATGAAAAATATTATCTACAACCTTGTTTATTAAAATTCTGAATACAATAAACGTTGTTGAAAGCGTATTTTAAGAGATATTGAGAGTTGAAATTCAAATACGGCAATATGCATGTTTCAGTCGGATTTCGGCGAAATACTGCTCTGACGTCATAGGCGACAATTCAGTGATAGAGAGATGAGAAGTTGCACACTTTTTACGGAGTTATCAACGACAAATTCAGCTTAATTACGAAAAATGCTGAAAAAATTAATTCCTAACGTGATTTTCAATTACTATAGAAACATAAACTAGTTCTAAGGTATAAGGCTTTTAAGATATTTTCATTTTTTATTCCAAACATTTAGAATCTGTAGGTCTGATTACGGCTATGTATTATTTTTCAAGACTGCCATCCTTTACAAAACATGTGAAGGCATACTTGCATAAATTAATATTATGTTAAAAATGTAGAATAACATAGTTATATAATACTAAATTTGTGAATCAGATAAGTTTATACATGTGATATGATGACAAATCAAGTTGTATTGTGATGGTGAGTTTCTTCGTCTTCGCCGCGTCTCCCCCGCTATCGTCGCTGTTATTTTTACAATGTTAACGGATTTTTCAGATTATTTCTTGCTGGCAATTCTAAAATATAAGGTTGGCTATTAAATTACATATCGATAAAATCGGTGATTTGGTCATCCATAACGCAGAAAATTCAGGTTGTATCGCGTATATTTTAGTAAGATTAACGTTAGGAGCTGATCAGCCATTGTCGCCTTTGACGTCACAGGGTCACGTGATCGCTATCTCATTAACTTAGATTTTTAATTCAGGGGTTTTCATTTGAGTCAATAATTGGTTAATTACCGCCATTTATCCTCAGTAAAAACGCAAAATTTATAAACTCTGGTCATAAGGAACGTTTTACGCTTTTAATTTCAAATAATTTAGAAATATGCGATAAGTCTTTTAAAGCTCTTTAAAGTCAATCTGGTCTAGGCCATGAGGTAAAAAATAATTGTACATTTTGATATATCTTGTCACATATAATGCACATGTTAAAAATATGAAAGCCATGCTTCTAATAATGAATTATGTATCGCGGTATTAACCTTTAAAAAAATGAAGTTTGAAATCATTAAGCCATATCTATTATATTAAAGAATTATCATTATAGTAAAGCCACATTATTACTGTATATGTTCTTAAAAAAAATGGACTTCATATTTTAGCTGCTTTGTCACAGACAACAATGCACTAAATCATGAATGCCATTACTAAAAAATAAATACAATGCAGAGTGCAGACATCTGTAGTGCTTATGTATATATGTTACGCCAACCACTTCATACTAAGTCATTGCGCTACATTTTGAATGTTAATATATGTACACATACAGTATAATAAAGAAATTATCATTATAGTAAAGCCATATCTATAATGTAAAGAATTTCTCATTATAGTAAAGCATCTGATTTTTAACTTTCAGTGGAAAATGCAGTTTTTTCCTGCCCATTATATACTACAGATTTTTATCCTTACGATATTCCTCAAGAAGAAATCCATACTGCAGGTAAGGCAAACATCCAATAAAGTAGTGTTAAAATATATCTTGAATATACAAGGACTGTCACAAGACAGAGAGATCTCTATGGATTTGAGATTATGAAATCAAGACATGAATTCAACATGCACTCGGGAGCATATTCATTTCATCATAACCCTGGTATTCAACAGTCTTTCAGATGCTGAAGTGTCAACTGTATGAACAAATTTTATGATTGAGTGATTCATAACTGTCTGATGTGGCTGAAAGCCAGATCTAGAAATCTTACAAAAGATATATTCAACTGCATCCAATCATTTTTTTTCTACTTGGAACAAAATAGATTGAGAAACTCTAAACTGATATTTTTTTTTCATTTTTTTATTGGAATGTCCAATGAAAACCCAAATCACTCACTGCATTTGGCTAGGACTTTAGGGAAGACATATAAAACTAAGGAAGATGGTGGGGTTTGCTTAGTTAATTTGATTCATTTAGTCATTGAATCAAACAATAAAACTACTCTTGCTAATTTTTGAGGTCAGTACAATGAATTATCAACCTTCCAAGACTAGTACAATATTCACCTCACCTTTTGGGCCCCATGAATATTGTACTCCTTGGGAAGCTAAATCATTAGACTCCAAAACAGCAGTGACTGTGTAGTATCTTCTCACTTTCATTATGATAAACGTATTATACTTTTGTCAACAGTTTGGCTTTTCAGTAGGCCAATGTTTATACTTGTGTCAAACTGATTACTGAACTGACAGAGAGTTGTATATGACATACATTTTACATCAGAGCAAGGTGTTAGGATTGGAAAGGTTATAAATTTCACAGAGTTAAGTAAGTGCATACAGCATTTTCTCAGATCAATAGATTAGGTTCCATCAGTTTGATGTTAAAAATTTCATAAGTAAATTTATTTAATTTTTTATGGAAGTACACTTTAATACAAAGCATTATGAGTGTAAAATTGAAGTTCTTCTCTAACTCTCATTCTTTACTTGTCAAAAGATACTCAGTAAACATTTCAACAATTAAAAAAATGAAACTTGAAGTTGAAAAAAAAGTAGGTACAATAACTTTAAGATGTTCTGATCCTGATGCACATACATTTATACAAGCTCATTGCAGAACAATTAATGATAATTAATCTATGAATGTCTGTATTTTCTGACAGGACACTGTTAACTGAGATGTCTTTATTTTCTGACAGACACTGTTTACTGAGTTGTCTGTATTTTCTGACAGACACTGTTAACTGAGGTGTCTGTATTTTCTGACAGGACACTGTTAACTGAGATGTCTTTATTTTCTGACAGATTTGTTAACTGAGATGTCTGTATTTTTTGACAGACACTGTTAACAGAGGTGTCTTTATTTTCTGACAGACACTGTTTACTGAGTTGTCTGTATTTTCTGACAGACACTGTTAACCGAGGTGTCTGTATTTTCTGACAGGACACTGTTAACCGAGGTGTCTGTATTTTCTGACAGACACTGTTAACCGAGGTGTCTGTATTTTCTGACAGACACTGTTAACTGAGGTGTCTGTATTTTCTGACAGACACTGTTAACCGAGGTGTCTGTATTTTCTGACAGGACACTGTTAACCGAGGTGTCTGTATTTTCTGACAGACACTGTTAACCGAGGTGTCTGTATTTTCTGACAGACACTGTTAACCGAGGTGTCTGTATTTTCTGACAGGACACTGAGATATCTTTGTTTTCTGATGGGACACAGTTTACTGAGATGTCTGTATTTTCTGACAGGACACTGTTTACTGAGATGTCTGTATTTTCTGACGGGACACTGTTTACTGAGATGTCTGTATTTTCTGATGGGACACTGTTTACTGAGATGTCTGTATTTTCTGACAGGACACTGTTAACTGAGATGTCTGTATTTTCTGACAGTACACTGTTTACTGAGATGTCTCTATTTTCTGACAGGACACTGTTTACTGAGATGTCTCTATTTTCTGACAGTACACTGTTTACTGAGATGTCTGTATTTTCTGACAGGACACTGTTTACTGAGATGTCTGTATTTTCTGACGGGACACTGTTTACTGAGATGTCTGTATTTTCTGACAGTACACTGTTTACTGAGATGTCTCTATTTTCTGACAGGACACTGTTTACTGAGATGTCTGTATTTTCTGACAGGACACTGTTTACTGAGATGTCTCTATTTTCTGACAGGACACTGTTTACTGAGATGTCTGTATTTTCTGATGGGACACTGTTTACTGAGATGTCTGTATTTTCTGACAGTACACTGTTTACTGAGAGGTCTGTATTTTCTGACGGGACACTGTTTACTGAGATGTCTGTATTTTCTGACAGGACACTGTTTACTGAGAGGTCTGTATTTTCTGACGGGACACTGTTTACTGAGATGTCTGTATTTTCTGACAGGACACTGTTTACTGAGATGTCTGTATTTTCTGACGGGACACTGTTTACTGAGATGTCTGTATTTTCTGACGGGACACTGTTTACTGAGAGGTCTGTATTTTCTGACAGTACACTGTTTACTGAGAGGTCTGTATTTTCTGATGGGACACTGTTTACTGAGATGTCTGTATTTTCTGACAGGACACTGTTTACTGAGATGTCTGTATTTTCTGACAGGACACTGTTTACTGAGATGTCTCTATTTTCTGACAGGACACTGTTTACTGAGATGTCTGTATTTTCTGACAGGACACTGTTCACTGAGATATCTATATTTTCTTACAGGACACTGTTTACTGAGATGAGGATGACGGTAGAACACTTCACGGCGATGCCTAACTGTCCCGGGGTTATCAGGAGTGCCTGTCTGAAGGCTATAGCTATCATTTCTCGCCTGGCCCCCCAACTACCCCAGTAACATCTAGTCCTACAGTCTGAGTGTTCAGTGCAATGTGATAAGTGTGATACAAACAATTATGAAGGCGGTCAGCTGACTCAGTTCAAGAGATCTCAATGTCTTATGTACACATTATGTAGATACTCAAGTTGACCTGAAGATGCATTTCATTCATCAAAATGCATCATTTTTAATCACATTTGTATAATACGTTCACAAAAATTATTTTGATTTTATCCCTGTCTGATGCAAAATAAAAGGGGGAATACATGTAGGAGATCATTGGCATACTTGTACCTCAGGTGCTTGTAAACTAAATGAATGCTATAAGATTTAAAAAATGTATTAAAATTCCTTTATGGATTTTTATTAGGGCCCCGCAAGGATTTGCGGGTGCCCTATAGTAATCACTCTGTCTGTCTGTCTGTCCGTCTAGCTGTCTGTCCGTCTGTCATTCTTCCGTCCACAAATTTTCTGTTTTTTTCTAATAACTTTTTTTAGGGTTGACCAATTAACTTCAAATTTTGTATGTTGGTTGAATAGGAGTAAGACATATTTTGATGCTAAGTTTGGTTCTCTTTGGTAGATTCCTTAACTTTATATAAGAGTGAATGGGCAAAGAGAGATAACTGCTGAGAATGTTCCTATTGTAAACTAGGAAAGGCTGCAATGAGTCTCGTGGGATTAATTAACTTTCGTCTTGAACAAAATCCAAAGCAATTATCTTTATCTGCCACATTGAGATTAATTAACACTTCTGTCTGCAAATGAAGTTTGTTTTGAAGTTAAGGTCAATTCTGAATGAGGTTTACATTCTCTGAAATGTGGATTTAAATAATGTTCATACTTTATTTTGGTAAAATACACAATGAGTTTTATTGAATTCTAAAAACAAGATATAGATAAAGATATCTTTTTTATTATTATTTTTTTCTTTCTTTTTCTGCCTTATGTAAATTCAAGCATACTATTTATTTTAACAGGTATTCAGATAATAACCTCATTCTATCATTGCTGAAAAAGTTCTTATTGTAAACCTAGAAGAAAAGGTTGAGAGAGCAGTATAATTTATCCCCTGGGTTTGATTATCTTGCTGCTTGCAGAAAATTTTAGAGGGTTATCTTTCTGTCACTTTAAGTTTGATTAACACCTTTGTCTGCAACTGATGTTTGTTTTGAAGTTAAGGTCAAGCCTGGGTGATATTTGCATTCACTGAAGGCTGGCATTTTAGAAAACACATGCTTCATTCTTCTTTAAATATACATTTAATTAGAAAACACATGCTTTATTCTTCTTTAAATACACTTTAATTGAGTTATTATAGATATGATGTTTTTTACTGCCTTATGTAAATACAAGGAAACTATTTACGGGTTGTTGGATATTTAGCAGTTGCTTATTCTTCTTTACATATTTTTGAAACTTTTGTAATCAAGTAAAATTCTCATCCCCTTATCTGCACCCTTATATTTTTACCCCATTGGCGGGGCCCTTTGCTGACTGGTCAGATTTCTAGTTTACATAATTGTATAACTAAAGATAAATTTATTAAAATGCTGTTTGGGATACATAGAAGGTTTTAAAGTCCCTGGATAGGATAAACAAAATCAGTTTAAATAACTTTTAGTACATTAAACTTGTAATTTGATCAGTCATCATTAGTTTTGTTTTTGTAAGTTTGTATGTGACAAATAAAATTTCTAACAAAACACAAAATTATTTTGTTAATCATGCAGTGTATTTTTTTTTTCAAAAATGCCCAAGCAAATGTACAGTGAAAAAAAGTGTTTGGTAAGGCCAAAAAATTAATCAATAGTTTCTCAGGCACCGCCGCATCAGGTCAAACACTGTCGCATTGATAAATTTTATCGACATATTGAAAAGGGAAATAACCCAATTTTCTATTTTTTCCAAGTTAAAAAGAATCGAGTTATTTCCCTTTTCATAAATGCTTATCGATACCTTATTTATTAGATTAAACATTATATTTCTTGTTAATACGGTATTTTATGAATTAACTTTGTTTGGAATAACATTATTTAAAGTTGAATACATATTATAATTAAAAACATACCTGCCGCTTTAAATTTATTGAAATTTTTGGCCTGAGAAACTATTAAATTTTTTTTGGCCTACCTACCCCTGTATATTCAAACAGTTTATTTTCATACTATACCTGAAATTGGGTGGAACACCGGCGGAAAGAGGGGGGTGTTACTGATTCTTCAAATAAAATTGACAAAAAAGGAGGGTGTTAAACATATTATGAAATAAATGGAGGCACTCATCTATTTTCTTCTGGTATTTGTACTGATAAACTTTCTGGTTTGATGAAATGAGAACACTGATTTGATGGGTTTGAGTAACTGCGGACTGAAGCTCACTGGTCTGGGGAAAATGGGAAGGACGATGTTAGACCTGCAGGAAAGGTATGGGGACAAAATTTTTTAATTTTTACTTCTTTTTTTTTCTTGTAAGTTTGTAATCAAAATCTTGAATTCTTGTTAGATTTATTAATCATTCAGAACACAGACAGGATCGCGAGGGAACTTTTGGATCAACACCAGTGTTTAAAGTTGTGAGATGTAATGGTCTTTCCTTACTGATGGAGTAGTCAAAAAGTTTGTGTTTGTTTTTTTTTTTTTTTTTTTTTGAGAACCCGAAATAAATTTCATAACAACAAATTGATTACGACACTTTAAGTACATGTAATTCAAAATATCTTTGTTCCACTGAGCCTATAAATAAGGGTTCATATATTTCTTTGTATATTATTTACATGCTAGTCAAAGATTTACAAGAGTTGTTCCTCTTTGCATGTATATATCTACTCAAAATGTTATGTTAAAAAAAATGATAATAATAATATGATTGGTTAACCTTTTACACATTTTTTTTCAATTTGTGCGTCTATTCATCATTATACATTTATACAAACTGAACAATGAGTTGTTTCTTTTAGTTACATTGTATCTAGTCATCAAACGTTATATTACTATACAAACTGAACAATGAGCTAATTACATATATTTACATCTACTGTATGTCTTTTATTTCTTATGAAAACCATTGCCGTTTATCAGTCAGTTACATGTAACGCAACTAAGCAAATCACCTGCAAAGATTTTTTGAGCAACGGCTCTTCCATCAATTATGCATACCATGACATACACATCTGTAATACAATATTTCACGCATTTAATATTACTTTAAATGTTTTTTTTTTTATATACAGTTATAAATATAAACAATAAAATGTCTTTCTTTCTTTGTTAGTACGGGAATTAACGTCGCAGCTATTTCAGAAAAAATTTACATAACGCGGGTTAATTAAGCTAATTCCCGTATTAACAACCAAAGAAAGCATTTTATTATTTGAGTAAATGTTATTGATGTGTTTTATGTGTATTTATATGTAATCATAATTGTCATATGTCGTGCCCCATAAGGCCCTGATTTTGAAATAAATTCTATTTTAAATCAGCAATCTAAGGAAACTCAACAGGCACTTGATATTGTCTCAAAAAATTATTGGGGATGGGGTGGGGTATATTTTTGTGACAAGTTATTACTGTAATTAGGCCAGCTGCTGATTTGTAACTTGCTGGTCTGGAAAAATTTGGGTGGACGACCAGAGAGCCAAAGGGCCATCCAATCTCCGGTCTGTCAATATTTTCTTTTTCGGGGAGCTATAATTAGGCAGGAGTATTCTTTTTATGATAAGAAAAAATATGACGTCAAGTGCCGGTTGGAAACGTCACAGGCACTTTTGCCATTGATACCTCCTTCCAATTTTTGTCTCCCGCTTTCACTGAAAGTGAGAGATATTAATTTGGGTCTGTCCGCCCGTCCGTCTGTCTGTTATTCTCCCTGTATGTAACACTTTCGTTTCCGGACGATATCTCAAACAGCGTTTGAGCTTTTGCAATTATTTTTTTTTGCGAATGAAAAAAATGAAGTTTTTTTCGAGCCTTTTCAATGAAAGTTAGCATCAAAACTTTCAATGTCTTACAAAAGACTTCAGTTGATTTTAAGTCAAAAGGTCAGATGTCAAGTTTACGTTGTAATAAATGGTTCACAGAATATAACTTTGGTTCTCTTTCATCTTTTTCAATGAAATTACTTATATATACTATCTGTGACTTAAATAAGACCTCTTTTTGATTTTGCGGTCCAAAGGTCAAGGTCAGAAATTCATACAAAACAAAAATTGGTTTCTAGATGATAACTAGATCTCTTTCAGCTTTTTTCAATGAAATTAAATATATCATTACTACCAGTGACTTAAAAACCCTATTGATTTTGATGTCAAAAGGTCAAGGCCAGAAATTCATGTATAGCAAAAGTTGGTTTCTAGATGATAACTTTTTAATTAGTTCTTCTTGAGTTTTTTCAATGAAATTTAATGTCTTTACGTTTTATGTCTCAGTGAAATCAAAAAAGACCCTTATTGAGTTTTAGTCAAAAAATCAAGTCTAAAAATTAATATCTAGCATAAAATGATTTCCTTGTGATAACTTTATTTCTCTTCGAAATTTTGCAATGAAATTTTTCACCTGTATGACTTAAACAAGATCCCTGTTGATTTGAGGTCAAAGACCAAGGTTAGAAATTCATTTATTACATGTATAGTTTTCAGATGATAACTTTAGTTCGGGCAAGCTTTGCAATGAAACTCAAGAACATAAAACTCTTTAACTTAAAAAAAAAAACACCCAGTGGCGGATCTAGAATTCTTGAAAAGGAGTCCCGATCAGTTTGGGGTCGGGGTGGGGGCCTAAGGGGCGAAGCCTCCAAAAGCTCTCGGTTTCTGGAGTTTTTTGGAACAGTTTTTTGACTATTAATCTTATGTATATTTTTGGTCACGGGGGGGGGGGGGGAGGCGCTCCTGGGCCCCACTCTAAGTTAGACCTTATTGACTTTAAGGATAAAATTGAATTAACTTGTTTTTTTAAGTCGGGGATCGATAACCTTTCATTCCGTTTCTTAAAACTTTCTTTAAATGTTTCAGTCGAAAGATACTAACAAATAGCTCATGCAGAGGAAAAGGATAAAAGGATACACTATTTTTGAAATGTAATGCATACTAGGAGATATATATATATATATATATATATATATATATATATATATATATATATATATATATATATATATATATATATATATATATATATATATATATATATATATATATATATATAAGGTTAGATAGAGACATATAGGATCTCCCATGGTTTGTGGTTGAATATTTTTATCCAACGAGCCTTGGCGAGGGGATAAAAACACACAACGAGTTGGAAAAAAAACATATTCAACCACAAATCATGGGAGAATCTTTTTATCACATGTTTTATCCATCACTATTAATGCTTTACACTGTTTTTATATATGAATCCACGTTATTTTACTTCATCACTTTCACACAAAGCCCATCGTGACTTCACAGCAGTGGGATATGAAAAAAATACCCAATTTGATGAGTGATATCCACGGGATAAAGGGGTGAACATGTGATAAAAGTAAATCCACCTTGTCTGTAAGTTGCAGATGCAGTTTAAATTATAGGAATCAGAATTTAACGCTTTCATTTCTTAATCAAGCTTTAAGTGAGGTTATGCTGAATATGAATTTATCTAGAATATTAAACTCCTTTATTTTTCTATCCCCAAGCCTGTTGATGTATTGAAATGTGGAGTTCCCGAACAACTTTTACTGGTAAATTCAAAAAAAAAAAATTCTAACAATATTTATAGAGGTATAATAAGTAGTGTCCAGTATGTTTATAATAAATCAATCAGCGCATAATTTATTCGTATATATCCGGATCCGGTACAGATATTTAAAAAAAAATATTTTGTTTGTTTTCTGCACCTCATGGACGTTTTTAATAGGAAACCTATTTGTAAAGTGGTGGTATCTGATGGCTATATTGACAATGCTTCTCAGTGTCGGCAAAACAATCAACGAATTATTCTGCACATGACATTCCTGGTTAGAGATTGTCTTCAATACAAAATAAGATTCGTATTAGTTTATTTATTTATTTATTTATTTATTTATGTCTGAACTTTCGAATGACGTAGTATTCACTCTGACTTCGAAATACCAAAAGAGAGAGAGAGAGAGAGAGAAATGTCCTCTCGCCCCGGAACCTAACTAGAACTAATCAGCGACTAAACACTGTTTATTAGGGAGTCGTGATGTGTTCGTAATACAATCCAAATGGACAATGGTCAAGAATGAATTTATCTTATCATAGAGGATTTGATTCCGCCATGTTAGACGTTTCATTACTAAGTAATGACCAATCAGCGTCCAAATAAACCGTATAAATCAATCCAAACTCCATCACGACCAATTTGTGTGTTTACGTTTCTGACACATTGAAACAATTACCAAATCCAGGCATCGCGTCAACTGGTAGAACGGGCTAAGGCGGATCGGATTTGTCGTTTTTCGCGCGAAAAAAATCTCCAAATATGTTTTGTTGTCGTATAAGCCGTTTACAATTTCAGATTTTTTTCCATTTGAACCGAAATTGGATAGACACAATAGATCATTAATGAATTAACAAAATGGATATATCAGCATTAACGGATTGCTGTCGAATTCCAATGGTGGTGTCATCTGCAATTCAATCGGAGAATGTATTGGAATCGGCTAGTGTTACACAGGACCAAAACAATGCAACATACATAATTCAAAGAAAAAATCATTTCCAAATATTTCTGAAATGGTCACCGATGGCTCAGGTCGCGGAACACGAAACTGAGTATGGAGTGGATTCCGAAGGACTCCATTACCGAGTAGGAGGATTTTCTCCTGTAATATATCGTATCGGATAAATTTAGAAATAATGCCGTCCTTTAGTCTGTATTTTCCCAGCCACCTGTTCACTTTGAAATAATTGACCATACTTTTAAATTAATTACTCGGGCAAAGAATTACAAAGACGAGAAACTTCGTTTTATTAAATGAAAGTCGATGTACGTAATCAAAACATTATCAAATTGATGCTGAATGCTTGTCCACACGGGTATATCACTGTAAAAAAATATATTGTTCTGATTTAAAAATTACACAATTGGAGTTAGAATATTTCCCTTTTTTGCTATTTATGTGTAAAAAGTTTTTGATTTATCGTTCAAAGATTTTTTTTTTCAGAGAGACGTGAAAAACTATATATACAGACTATTTTCAGTCTGTAATTTGTTTTTCCTGTCCGCTGTCATGTTTGTATCAATATACGTATATAAATATACATACTAGTATTTACTTAACCAGCTATATAAATTATTTATTTCAACGAAACCAAGATTTATTTCCGATTGTCTATATGATAGTTTTAATAATCAAGGAAACCCGGATAAAATATCACTTGTTCGATCACTTGTTCGATTTGGACTTTACAATGGTAATTAATTTATTGTAGATTTCATGTGAGTTGGGTTATTTGGTTCTGTTCATTCCATACATGTAGTGTAGATTTCATGTGGGTTGGGTTGGTTGGTTCCTTTCATATGTGAAGACGGACCATACATGTATAGATTTCATATGGGATGCGGGCATGATTTCCCCTTATTCACAGTAAAATAATGTGATTTCAATTGGATCGAATCAAAAGAAAAATAGAATTACCTGTACCCCTCCAGAAAATTTGTCCATCAAACTAGTTAATACTGTACCTGTAAGGCAGAATGAAGTCTTAAGTGTTTTCATATCGAATTGTTTTATATGTTGAAATATTTCTGGCATCGATTTCAAAATGGTAAATAAGGCACGTTTTGATGACTTGGAAGTCAGGAATGTTTTTGACTTGTATTATACGGGGTGCCATATAAATGATATAATCTGACAAATATTTGATAAATTCTAGATGTGTTTTCATTTCTACAGAGCTAAGCATTTCATTTAATCGAAACAAATACTTCAGGCTGACGTTTCGATGAGACAATATGATTCCCCAAAGTAAATTGTCAACCTAGTACTTCCCTGCCGCTTTTGTTTGTCTTTACCCCCTTCCGATAACCATTGGACGAAATAGCAAGAAAATCCTTCATTTCTTTTATTGAAATACTTTGTAACTCTGGGTTACTTTTTTTCTTTCAAAATATTTACTGAATTTAAAACTTCGATTTAAGTGAACATCAAAGGAAAATTAGAAAGAAGGGGTCACGCTTGTTCTGAGCCTCATGAGACGAAATCGTTTCACTTGAAGATGAAGTGTACAATTCTCGTATTTGTTTTGGTATTTGGGTATATTGGGTTGATAAATCGTTCTCTTTCTCCAATGGCAAGTAGCAAGGCACAACTTTATTTTGAAAATGAGTAAACACGAACTAGTGACCTCGTGTGTAGATGTAAATTGTGAAAAACAGTACACAAACAAATGTAGTTCCTTTGTCTTGGAATTACACCCATCTCAGTCTACTTGGTCTGGTTTGATTTGTTTTGATATACCTGTAAGAGGATATGTACGGCCTCTCTGTTCTTTTCTGAGGATGTAATTGAATGCACCATTATTTCAAGAATGCGCAGTGACTTTTTTGCAAACTACCTCAAAAAATCTTGAGATGACAAGAGCTTATTTTGCCATCACAGAGGTATCTAGGAGATACTTGCGACAACAAGATATGCGCCACATTTAATTCCAACAACCAAAAAACTAGATAACATTGTTAACTTTTAGTTACCTTCATTTCTATGGAGTGAAGGAGTGTAAGATAATGTAACGCCATCATCGCGTTGACAGGCCAGTCTGTTAAATGCTTGCATTGGACATCCAGGTCATTTACACGGACCCTGAGCAACATTTCTTTTGACTTCACACATATTACGTCAGCCTTATTAACTTCTTCCGGCATGTAATTAAGACAGAGAGCAATAAAATAATAATGAAAAAAAAACAAGTATTAATTTTCTATAAAGATTGGAACACATTATGCCTTTTAAAGAAATGACGGGGGCGTAAAATAAGTATTACTGTTGTTTATTGTCCGACTCAGGACACAAGTATTTGGAAGATTGCTAACTTTCTTCTAAATTTAATTGCTAGTATTTTTCTGACAATTAGAATTCATTTGGAATTTAATCCATCGTAATCGCCGGACTAAATTATTATACAGTCATCAATTTGGTCTTTCCTATCAGGAAGTTCCTATTCTACGGAAGTATTTCAAAAGTGCGCAGGAGCAACCGGATATTGTTGTGATTGCATGTTTCCATGAATTGGAGAAAATAGGAGATGTATTAAATTCAAGTAGTTCCTGATTGTTTCGCCTGAAAAATAATTAATATATTTATGATCACCTGAAAGTTACGGAAATTCTTATATTTAATGCATATTATGTAGATAATTTATAAAACTTTGGGGTAAAATCCACTTGACCAACAGACAATATTCATGCAGATGGCCGAAAGCAATGCATCATTTGGCATGAACTGTTCAAGTAGTTTAATAGTCGGAGCGAATTAAAGAGTGAATAAACATCGGTCCCTATATTTTACATAACTGTTTATGGATCTTTCAGTTTAAATAAATACATATGAGCATTTCAAATGAAAAAATAGTACAATTCTGTATAATTATGCATATCTTTTAGGGAGAAATAGCATTGCCTTGCATTAACTCTATGTTTAAGCTATTTTTGTAAGGTTGAAAATTTTTGTCTCGAGAAATTGCTAAACACTTCAGAAATCTGATTTAGAAGTTCGTTCCATGGCCGACTGCCCAAATGCTGCACTTGCACATATTTTTATTTCATTTTTTTTAAGATGGAAATATCCACTTACCACAAGGATATTTCATATTAGCCAAAAATAATGCAGAAAAATTTAGGGTATTCAATAAAACGCCTACATTGAACCTTTTATTTTTGTCCACAAATTTCCTTGTGAAGATTTTTTTTCTCTCCCCCCCCCCCCACTTACCCCCTTCTGTCTCTATTTACCAATGCATGTGTATTTATCATAATTTTTTCTGACGTTTGTAAATATTGTTATCAAAGTACTACACATGGACAATGGTATTGTTGAATTTTATATGATAGTAAACGATATGGGGTCAGTATTGTGCAATCATGAATAAATCATATAAAAAGATTCCGTGATTCTTCCTAATTACTCGACGATGACAAGTCATTCTCCAGTTTTAATTTCAAAGATATTGAAAGTCATGATTTGCGTGCTTTCTAAGACAAAGATACTGAGCCTAATTATGAGCATTTAGATACCTTTTAAGGTTAAAAATTAGTAAACCTAACCGAATGCAAAATTATCAGAAATAACACATCAGACACGAAACAAAGATAACTGAAGAAAGACTTAAGATGACCTCGATAGAGATATTCAATTTGCTAAGGAAACAATCAGATTCGGGGAAAGCTTTTACTTTTCGTAACGACTGCATTAAAAGACATTTCAGTCTCGCTAACTTCTGTATTCCTTTTAAAATACATTAGCATCTTCAAAGATTTCTTGGCTAATTCCATCAGAGTACCGACATTTAGAGACACATTTGTCTAAACCATTACAAAATATTCATCAGCACTCGGATATTTGACTAAATGTAATAGATATTCTTCCTTTAAATGACCAGTTTGCTGCGGAAACGAGGCTCTCTCATGAAAACCAAGTTTCCTCCAGCGGAGATTCTCAGAAACACATAGGAAATGTTTTAGAGCAAACGGACAGAAATAATGCAAGTTATAACGAAACGTAACGATCACAAATTACACGCTTGCCTTAGCAGTCGCAGTCATTAGCAAACGTTGTTCTCAGCAAACAAGACGGCAAATCTCGTGTCCGCGAACAGGATGCCGGGTAATCCGAGTGTTTTCACTTGTATTCAAAATTTCAATTATCGGCGTCATTACATTTTGTGATTTCCTGTGAATTTATAAATATCATATTGCACAAAATATTGATTAAAATCCAAATGAAATGAATGCAATTTATCATATAATTATGAGTATCTGATAAATTGAGTAACATGGGATCATTGGTGCAGTTGCATGGATTTTAGGACATTTTTTACAATCTTTTGAAATCTAATTTTGATAATCAATTGTTATATTAATCCTGTCCCAAATAAATTTTGTAATCCTAAATCTCAGATGAATATTATTTGATTCGTACTTGTCAAGTGGCATTTATAAATTACCGGTAAAATAAGTAGGTTGCCAATAATTGCTGCTTCTCTAAAATAATAAAAAGATCTTTTTATACGTTGGAATACTGATATAAGTAACAGCGCTAGGACTAGCATAGCACATACATATAGAAGCACATATTGCTTCTTTTGACACCCGAGAACGAAGGCTGAAGCACATGATGCAATAATCAAAACGTCATTGTTTTCTTAAAAGCAATGAGAACAATTACCCCTGGCGTTTTGATCAAACGATCATTTCAGCCTTTGCAATGTCAGTTCGTGCTAATCAGCGTTTTTGGGTTAATTATTTGAAGTTGATTGAAAATTTAAGAAGACTGGAGACCCTGACATTTGGTTTCTCGTATTTTCAGTTTTGTGTTCTTAAGTATAGCGAAATCTCATTAAACATCTCATACGTAGTTAAATACATTAAACGTCTCATACGCTGAGACCGTACATGGTATCTCAAGTCTTTGATGACTTTTCTACAACTTCCCGGGTACTCTCTTTCTGTGATTTAAACACATACAACAAATATGTTTTTTTTTCTTTCGCCTTGTTATGTTTTCAATCTTGGGATTAGCATGGTGTATCAGATACAAACTTCTTTATGAAGCTTTAAAGTATAGAAGGATGAAAAAAATGCAGCGAAGAACGCAGGCTCCTTAAAAAAAAATAATAATAAATAACGAATTCTTAGAAATAACTGTTCTTAGTATTGTAATATCTCCAGTACTTTGGACATTTTTGTTCTTCAGATATATATTGCTGCACGCAGTTTGAGACAAAAAAGGCAGCGTGATGTATAGCGACTTCAGAAGTTGCTTTTTTTCAAAGACTGTGTTTGCTTTGAGGGACAAATTTGCTGGTTTCCAGTTTGATTGAACATTCGTCGAATGCCTGAAGAAATCGGATTTGAAGACTAATTTGTGTTTTGAAATGAATCGTTTTGTTTAATGGATTGAAAGCTTTCCATCAAACCTTCGCCAAACGGAGTGTTCCGGGCGGCGAGCACAACGTACTAATCGAACGCCCCTGGATATTAGAAATCAAATCCGGATGTATCAATAATTTTCATTTCCAGTCTGTTAAATGATCAACTCATGGAAAAGCAACGCATGCGTGAAGATTGTGAAAGTTCTACAACCAAAAATAATGGCATCGGCATGTCAGAAATCTATATCCAAGAACAGCAAATTCTTCCTAACAAGGTGCTTGATATTTTCTTTATTCTCCTGTATTATCTGCATACTAATTACATCATAAAATAAATGTTTATGATTCAAAAAATAATATTTTTGAAGTTCGATTTCAATCAATTTTTCTTCGGAAAACCGGAAAGCGATTCATCATTGATCTAAGGGTTTTGACAAGGTGACAGCTGAGCGATCGACAATTAACGACACGCATATCTATCGGTCCCGAAATTACCTCCCGTTCTAAACGATATTATCTCTTAATATTAATGCCAAATTGAAATATCAATATTTCTGCAAATAACATCAATTTTATTTTGATAAATGATTCATTTGTTCTTTTGCAATTCTGTTATCCAAATGGTTAAACGGCTAATTTGATCTTTTATATGACCTAATGTATCTGTTTAAACGGGAATCGAACTGAGGAAAAGGAAAGTTCATGCAAGCTTTAACGAACAAAACGTTTCATTATCTGTTTTATATCAAATATGATAGATCTGATGCTTCGTTTCAAATATTGAATTTAATTCTGTTTGTATCTCTGATCTGCCTACTTGAATTTTTTTTATTTGATGATAAATCTGCTATCGAATATCCTGATGGAGAGTATTTGCTTTCTATTTTAGAAAAGACTTCAAAACGAGAAATAAATTGTACGAGTTCAACAAATAATAAAGGGCAGTTCTCGTTCTCTCCATCCCATCGCCTTAATTTGTTTATGGTGTATAAAACAAGATTATAAATCCTCCCATTTCTGTGTCATCCCTCCTTTCTATATTTACTTTATTTTATGGCAAAAACAGAAAAAGAACAAATATTTATAAATCATTGTAATATACGCTGTCAATAAAATCTGAGTTGAAACTGAAGTAGGTATGGCACTTCATAATGGAGAATTAATGTAGGAATGAGCTTAAGTATTTAGTACACTTCTAAATTTGGGGTATTTATTCAATTTTTATTTGCGTTTATGCCGGGTAGTTAGACATTCCGGAGACATTGTGGATGGTCATCACCCCGCCAGATTTAGGATTATTGACTTAGAATAAGTATTAATGTTGTCAAAGTCGTATTCCTAGGTCTCAGTGACTGTTAAGATTGTAGAATTTAAAGCTTATTGCAGTTTCGTTCTATTGACATAGCTTTCAAACATTCAAACCCTCGACAAAGCCAACATTAAACAAAAGTTAAAAAAAAAAAATTGCGTGCCTCATTATGTACAATACATATTCTTAAGGATTTGAATTATTTAGTAAACAGAATAAGTAAATCTTAAGTTTTAAATCAAACAAATATTTTCTTGAGAAATTTATTTTGTCTAAAGAATACATAACACAAGTGTTATAGATAAGAAACAAGACTATACATGCCTATTGAACCACTTACAATTTTGTTTTATATTGTTATGGTATTTTTGAGTTATAGGAAATAATTCCGATTACGTAAAAACAAGTACTTAACTAACAAAACAATGCCTACAAACCAATTGAGACAACCCTTGAATTCAAATGCTGCTTTTGTAAATTTTTACACTATATAATTGTTGTAAATTGCATCATGTGACTCTTTTGGAATACCGATGTTCATATACACAGTATATATATTCCTTTATAACCAATATAAGAAATAAAATAAGGATGTGAAATACAAAATACTGGTTATGTGCACATAGCCATTTGAGAGAGAGAGAGAGAGAGAGTTTTCTATATTTAATAAAATATGATTGCAATAAAATTCAAAGGATTGACTATACTCAGAGATAACTTTTTTTTTACTTGTTCTTAGCTGTGTTTTCAAATAGTGCTGTGTTTAACGGTATTTATTTTTTTTTAATATGTAATTATCAAAATATACTTGTATATTCATGTACATATATATCGCAAAAAAAAAAATCTATTTATTTATTGGGGTCAAAGTAAATTATAACATATTTAAATGTATTCTACTCGTAAATGCATATGCGTGTATACAATTAATGCTTAATTGCCAATTTAATCCTTTGATATTGTATCTGAAATGAGATAAGTATACATGGTCATTACAGATTCATATATAATTCAAATGTAAATCCACCACTAAGTTATCAAATCGCACTCTCTAAAAGCGACATTAGAAGTGCTCCCCACACGAAAACATCTGTTGTGAGCGTTCGGCGGCTAAGAGCCCATGTTTTACTTGGGGATGAGTTAGTATATCTTCATAATTATTTCTTCCTCATTTACACATACAATTATTTTGTACAAGTATATATTCTATAAAGTTGTTAAATGATAAGTAGGGTATGACAACTGATGCGTTTAGTGACGACGAGTGTCATTCTGTCATATAGCTGACTAAAGTGGCCACAGTACAGATTCTTATTATTAAGTAAAACAAAGGAACTAGGACAGGACCGTCACTAGCTTTCTGGAAAGGGGGAGGGTCTGGAGTGTTTTTTTTTTAAATCACTATTATTAATAGGTACCATTTGCTGGGTTCTGAAAGACAGTTTTGCAACATTAGATAGAAGAAATTTAACAGCACATTACTAATGAATTAATTTTGTTTCAAAAATGATATTTTGCCCCAAACGGATCCTACTTCACCTTTCCGACCGCTTTAAATTTTTCAATTTTTTTTTTCAAGATTATGATTGACAAATTTCAAAGCAGCTCATCTGCATGTGTAATGTAACAATAACTAAATACGAGTATATGTCGATTTGATATTAATATGTAATTAAGTTCTATCAGTCAACTTCCCTATTCGATTTCTTTTTCTAAATAATTTCCCCTAATCAAAAATAAATTAATGACTTTAATCAGATATTGTTGGTTCCGATTTCCATGAAACAGCTGCAAAGAGTGAAAAATAAAATGTAAATAGATCTTTAGAAAAAATTAACTATTGCTCGTACAATGCGGGGCCTAACGCAACAAAAGTACCAAATTTTGTTTTCAATATATAAATGTTGCATTTTATAAAGATTCGCATTATTTTTAGTAGATTTTGTCAGTATGCAGTCTGATATAATTTTGATGTAAATATTTCTTCTTTTCATTTAGACATTTGCATGAGATTTCGCTCAGACCGAGATGTCCCTAGATAAAGCGCTTTGAAGCTCTTTGTAAATTCTAGATTTCGTCGACTGGTATAATTAAAAATAAGTTTATCTTTCTCACGTTTGAATCCGGAGCTAGTTTCTGCATTTTTAACACGAGTATGCTAGTCTTATCTACGAGGAATCGTTCGTGGAAGCAACACTGGACTGTCGCGTAGTGAAGCCGTTCCGTGTAATGCTTTGTTGTCAGTTCTATCAGTCTATTAAAAAATATCAACACTTATATTAACTCGTATGTGATAAAAATATTTAAATATTATTAAAGTTTATCGCATTAAATATCAATTCGAATTTGAATAATTTCAATTATAAAGTCTTTTCACAGATCTAACTCTGTGAAATACAATTCCACTTTTTGTGCAATCGCTGTAAATTCAGTTTTGAATGAGTAATGACACCTCATTTTGTATACCTCTCATCGTCAAGTTTCGTACGTAAGTGTGTAGATAAAGTTCATTTACACACGAATTAAATTTCCTATGTGGAATAAAAAGTGTGATTCGGGGGTCAGTTAATTAAACAGACGTACATTTACACAACAAAATGGCGTGAAAACAAATAATTGAAGTGGGCGCAAAAATAATCAAGTTTTCTGGTCAAATTAAAACCCCGTCTTGGAATTTAACAAAATAAACAGCGCTAATCTGAATCAATATGTTAAGGTAACGTGTTAACAAACAACAAACAAACTATTGACAGATTTTCTGCATGATGAAAACATAGTCCTTTGTCCGGAGTGATCGGGATATGGTCTGCGTGGTTGTCTTGTGTCTTATTGTAACATAAGTACACTCGCTGAACTCTTCACAGATATTAAATAAA